>NW_027040339.1:164993-250000 GCF_034236695.1 Oncorhynchus nerka
TTACGTATTGCTTGGACAGCCAGTGGATGGTATGATTATCTCCCTATAACCTAGTGGACAGCCAGTGGATGGTATGATTATCTCCCTATAACCTAGTGGACAGCCAGTGGATGGTATGATTATTCCCTATAACCTAGTGGACAGCCAGTGGATGGTGGATGATCTCCTTATAACCTAGTGGACAGCCAGTGGATGGTATGATTCTCCCTATGTAACCTAGTGGACAGCCAGTGGATGGTATGATTCTCTCCCTATAACCTAGTGGACAGCCAGTGGATGGTAGGATTATCTCCCTATAACCTAGTGGACAGCCAGTGGATGGTAGAGTATCTCCCTATAACCTAGTGGACAGCCAGTGGATGGTATGATTATCTCCCCTATAACCTAGTGGGACAGCCACAGTGATGGTGAGTATCTCCTATAACCTAGTGGACAGCCATGCCGTAACACCTGTATATAGCCTCCACATTGACTCTGTAACGTAACACGCTGTATATAACCTCCACATTGACTCTGTACCGTAACACCCTGTATATAGCCTCCACATTGACTCTGTACCGTAATACCCTGTATATAGCCTCCACATTGACTCTGTACCGTAACACCCTGTATATAGCCTCCACATTGACTCTGTACCGTAACACCCTGTATATAGCTCCACATTGACTCTGTACCGTAACACCCTGTATATAACCTCCACATTGACTCTGTACCGTAACACCCTGTATATAGCCTCCACGTTGACTCTGTACCGTAACACCCCTGTATATATACCTCCACATTGACTCTGTACCGTAACACCCTGTATATAGCCTCCACATTGACTCTGTACCGTTGCCCCCTGTATATAGCCTCCACATTGACTCTGTAACGTAACACCCTGTATATAGCCTCCACATTGACTCTGTACCGTAACACCCTGTATATAACCTCCACATTGACTCTGTACCGTAATACCCTGTATATAGCCTCCACATTGACTCTGTGCCGGTACCCCTGTATATAGCCTCCACATTGACTCTGTACCGCAACCCCTGTATATAGCCTCCACATTGACTCTGTACCGTAACACCCTGTATATAACCTCCACATTGACTCTGTACCGTAATACCCTGTATATAGCCTCCACATTGACTCTGTACCGGTACCCCTGTATATAGCCTCCACATTGACTCTGTACCGTAACACCCTGTATATAGCCTCCACATTGACTCTGTACCGTAACACCCTGTATATAACCTCCACATTGACTCTGTACCGTAACACCCTGTATATAGCCTCCACATTGACTCTGTACCGTAATACCCTGTATATAGCCTCCACCTTGACTCTGTACCGTAATACCCTGTATATAGCCACATTGACTCTGTACCGTAACACCCCTGTATATAACCTCCACATTGACTCTGTACCGTAATACCCTGTATATAGCCTCCACATTGACTCTGTACCGTAATACCCTGTATATAGCCTCCACATTTACTCTGTACCGTAATACCCTGTATATAACCTCCACATTGACTCTGTACTGTAACACCCTGTATATAGCCACATTGACTCTGTACCGTAATACCCTGTATATAACCTCCACATTGACTCTGTACCGTAATACCCTGTATATAGCCTCCACATTGACTCTGTACCGTAATACCTGTATATAGCCTCCACATTGACTCTGTACCGTAATAGCACCCTGTATATATAACCTCCACATTGACTCTGTACCGTAACACCCTGTATATAATATCCACATTGACTCTGTACCGTAACACCCTGTATATAGCCTCCACATTGACTCTGTACCGTAATGCCCTGTATATAGCCTCCACATTGACTCTGTAACACGTAATAGCCCTGTATATAACATTGACTCTGTACCTCCACATTGACTCTGTACCGTAATACCCCCTGTATATAGCCTCCACATTGACTCTGTACCGCAACACCCTGTATATAGCCTCCACATTGACTCTGTACCGTAACACCCTGTATATAGCCTCCACATTGACTCTGTACCGTAATACCCTGTATATAGCCTCCACATTGACTCTGTACCGGTAATACCACTGTATATAGCCTCCAAATTGACTCTGTACCGTAACCCCTGTATATAGCCTCCACGTTGACTCTGTACCGTAACCCCCTGTATATAGCCTCCACGTTGACTCTGTACCGGTAATACCCTGTATATAGCCTCTACATTGACTCTGTAACGTAATACCCTGTATATAGCCTCCACATTGACTCTGTGCCGGTACCCCTGTATATAACCTCCACATTGACTCTGTACCGTAATACCCTGTATATAGCCTCCACATTGACTCTGTACCGTAATACCCTGTATATAGCCTCCACATTGACTCTGTACCGTAACACCCTGTATATAGCCTCCACATTGACTCTGTACCGTAATACCCTGTATATAGCCTCCACATTGACTCTGTACCGTAATACCCTGTATATAGCCTCCACATTGACTCTGTACCGGTACCCCCTGTATATAACCTCCACATTGACTCTGTACCATAATACCCTGTATATAGCCTCCACATTGACTCTGTACCATAATACCCTGTGTATAGCCTCCACATTGACTCTGTACCGGTACACCCTGTATATAACCTCCACATTGACTCTGTACCGTAACACCCTGTATATAGCCTCCACATTGACTCTGTACCGTAACACCCTGTATATAGCCTCCACATTGACTCTGTACCGTAACACCCTGTATATAGCCTCCACATTGACTCTGTACCGTAACACCCTGTATATAGCCTCCACATTGACTCTGTATCGTAATACCCTGTATATAGCATCCACATTGACTCTGTACTGTAACACCCTGTATATAGCCTCCACATTGACTCTGTACCGTACACCCTGTATATAACCTCCACATTGACTCTGTACCGTAACACCCTGTATATAGCCTCCACATTGACTCTGTACCGTAATACCCTGTATATAGCATCCACATTGACTCTGTACCGTAATACCCTGTATATAGCCTCCACATTGACTCTGTACCGTAATACACCCTGAATATAACCTCCACATTGACTCTGTACCGTAACACCCTGTATATAGCCTCCACATTGACTCTGTACCGTAACACCCTGTATATAGCCTCCACATTGACTCTGTACCGATACCCCCCCTGTATATAGCCTCCACATTGACTCTGTACCGTAACACCCTGTATATAGCCTCCACATTGACTCTGTACCGTAACACCCTGTATATAGCCTCCACATTGACTCTGTACCGTAATACCCTGTATATAACCTCCACATTGACTCTGTACCGTAACACCCTGTATATAGCCTCCACATTGACTCTGTACCGGTACCCCCTGTATATAGCCTCCACATTGACTCTGTACCGTAACACCCTGTATATAGCCTCCACATTGACTCTGTACCGTAACACCCTGTATATAACCTCCACATTGACTCTGTACCGTAATACCCTGTATATAGCCTCCACATTGACTCTGTACCGTAATACCCTGTATATAGCCTCCACATTGACTCTGTACCGTAACACCCTGTATATAGCCTCCACATTGACTCTGTAACGTAACACCCTGTATATAGCCTCCACATTGACTCTGTACCGTAACACCCTGTATATAGCCTCCACATTGACTCTGTACCGTAACACCCTGTATATAGCCTCCACATTGACTCTGTACCGTAACACCCTGTATATAGCCTCCACATTGACTCTGTACCGTAACACCCTGTATATAGCCTCCACATTGACTCTGTACCGTAACACCCTGTATATAACCTCCACATTGACTCTGTACCGTAACACCCTGTATATAGCCTCCACATTGACTCTGTACCGTAACACCCTGTATATAACCTCCACATTGACTCTGTACCGTAATACCCTGTATATAGCCTCCACATTGACTCTGTACCGGTACCCCTGTATATAGCCTCCACATTGACTCTGTAACGTAACACCCTGTATATATAGCCTCCACATTGACTCTGTACCGTAACACCCTGTATATAACCTCCACATTGACTCTGTACCGTAATACCCTGTATATAGCCTCCACATTGACTCTGTACCGTAACCCCCTGTATATAGCCTCCACATTGACTCTGTACCGTAACACCCTGTATATAGCCTCCACATTGACTCTGTACCGTAACACCCTGTATATAACCTCCACATTGACTCTGTACCGTAATACCCTGTATATAGCCTCCACATTGACTCTGTACCGGTACCCCTGTATATAGCCTCCACATTGACTCTGTACCGTAACACCCTGTATATAGCCTCCACATTGACTCTGTACCGTAACACCCTGTATATAACCTCCACATTGACTCTGTACCGTAACACCCTGTATATAGCCTCCACATTGACTCTGTACCGTAATACCCTGTATATAGCCTCCACCTTGACTCTGTACCGTAACACCCTGTATATAGCCACATTGACTCTGTACCGTAATGCCCTGTATATAACCTCCACATTGACTCTGTACCGTAATACCCTGTATATAGCCTCCACATTGACTCTGTACCGTAATACCCTGTATATAGCCTCCACATTTACTCTGTACCGTAATACCCTGTATATAACCTCCACATTGACTCTGTACTGTAACACCCTGTATATAGCCACATTGACTCTGTACCGTAATACCCTGTATATAACCTCCACATTGACTCTGTTCCGTAATACCCTGTATATAGCCTCCACATTGACTCTGTACCGTAATACCCTGTATATAGCCTCCACATTGACTCTGTACCGTAACACCCTGTATATAGCCTCCACATTGACTCTGTACCGTAACACCCTGTATATAACCTCCACATTGACTCTGTACCGTAACACCCTGTATATAGCCTCCACATTGACTCTGTACCGTAATACCCTGTATATAGCCTCCACATTGACTCTGTACCGTAACACCCTGTATATAACCTCCACATTGACTCTGTACCGTAATACCCTGTATATAGCCTCCACATTGACTCTGTACCGTAACACCCTGTATATAGCCTCCACATTGACTCTGTACCGTAACACCCTGTATATAGCCTCCACATTGACTCTGTACCGTAATACCCTGTATATAGCCTCCACATTGACTCTGTACCGGTACCCACTGTATATAGCCTCCAAATTGACTCTGTACCGGTACCCCCTGTATATAGCCTCCACGTTGACTCTGTACCGGTACCCCCTGTATATAGCCTCCACGTTGACTCTGTACCGGTACCCCCTGTATATAGCCTCCACATTGACTCTGTACCGTAACACCCTGTATATAGCCTCCACATTGACTCTGTACCGTAATACCCTGTATATAGCCTCCACATTGACTCTGTACCGTAACACCCTGTATATAGCCTCCACATTGACTCTGTACCGTAACACCCTGTATATAGCCTCCACATTGACTCTGTACCGTAACACCCTGTATATAACCTCCACATTGACTCTGTACCGTAACACCCTGTATATAGCCTCCACATTGACTCTGTACCGTAACACCCTGTATATAACCTCCACATTGACTCTGTACCGTAATACCCTGTATATAGCCTCCACATTGACTCTGTACCGTACCCCTGTATATAGCCTCCACATTGACTCTGTAACGTAACACCCTGTATATAGCCTCCACATTGACTCTGTACCGTAACACCCTGTATATAACCTCCACATTGACTCTGTACCGTAATACCCTGTATATAGCCTCCACATTGACTCTGTACCGTACCCCTGTATATAGCCTCCACATTGACTCTGTACCGTAACACCCTGTATATAGCCTCCACATTGACTCTGTACCGTAACACCCTGTATATAACCTCCACATTGACTCTGTACCGTAATACCCTGTATATAGCCTCCACATTGACTCTGTACCGGTACCCCCTGTATATAGCCTCCACATTGACTCTGTACCGTAACACCCTGTATATAGCCTCCACATTGACTCTGTACCGTAACACCCTGTATATAACCTCCACATTGACTCTGTACCGTAACACCCTGTATATAGCCTCCACATTGACTCTGTACCGTAATACCCTGTATATAGCCTCCACCTTGACTCTGTACCGTAACACCCTGTATATAGCCACATTGACTCTGTACCGTAATACCCTGTATATAACCTCCACATTGACTCTGTACCGTAATACCCTGTATATAGCCTCCACATTGACTCTGTACCGTAATACCCTGTATATAGCCTCCACATTTACTCTGTACCGTAATACCCTGTATATAACCTCCACATTGACTCTGTACTGTAACACCCTGTATATAGCCACATTGACTCTGTACCGTAATACCCTGTATATAACCTCCACATTGACTCTGTTCCGTAATACCCTGTATATAGCCTCCACATTGACTCTGTACCGTAATACCCTGTATATAGCCTCCACATTGACTCTGTACCGTAACACCCTGTATATAGCCTCCACATTGACTCTGTACCGTAACACCCTGTATATAACCTCCACATTGACTCTGTACCGTAACACCCTGTATATAGCCTCCACATTGACTCTGTACCGTAATACCCTGTATATAGCCTCCACATTGACTCTGTACCGTAATACCCTGTATATAACCTCCACATTGACTCTGTACCGTAATACCCTGTATATAGCCTCCACATTGACTCTGTACCGTAACACCCTGTATATAGCCTCCACATTGACTCTGTACCGTAACACCCTGTATATAGCCTCCACATTAACTCTGTACCGTAATACCCTGTATATAGCCTCCACATTGACTCTGTACCGGTACCCACTGTATATAGCCTCCAAATTGACTCTGTACCGGTACCCCCTGTATATAGCCTCCACGTTGACTCTGTACCGGTACCCCCTGTATATAGCCTCCACGTTGACTCTGTACCGGTACCCTGTATATAGCCTCCACATTGACTCTGTAACGTAATACCCTGTATATAGCCTCCACATTGACTCTGTGCCGGTACCCCCTGTATATAACCTCCACATTGACTCTGTACCGTAATACCCTGTATATATCCTCCACATTGACTCTGTACCGTAATACCCTGTATATAGCCTCCACATTGACTCTGTACCGGTACCCCCTGTATATAGCCTCCACATTGACTCTGTAACGTAACACCCTGTATATAGCCTCCACATTGACTCTGTACCGTAACACCCTGTATATAACCTCCACATTGACTCTGTACCGTAATACCCTGTATATAGCCTCCACATTGACTCTGTACCGGTACCCCCTGTATATAGCCTCCACATTGACTCTGTACCGTAACACCCTGTATATAGCCTCCACATTGACTCTGTACCGTAACACCCTGTATATAACCTCCACATTGACTCTGTACCGTAATACCCTGTATATAGCCTCCACATTGACTCTGTACCGTAATACCCTGTATATAGCCTCCACATTGACTCTGTACCGTAACACCCTGTATATAGCCTCCACATTGACTCTGTACCGTAACACCCTGTATATAACCTCCACATTGACTCTGTACCGTAACACCCTGTATATAGCCTCCACATTGACTCTGTACCGTAATACCCTGTATATAGCCTCCACCTTGACTCTGTACCGTAACACCCTGTATATAGCCACATTGACTCTGTACCGTAATACCCTGTATATAACCTCCACATTGACTCTGTACCGTAATACCCTGTATATAGCCTCCACATTGACTCTGTACCGTAATACCCTGTATATAGCCTCCACATTTACTCTGTACCGTAATACCCTGTATATAACCTCCACATTGACTCTGTACTGTAACACCCTGTATATAGCCACATTGACTCTGTACCGTAATACCCTGTATATAACCTCCACATTGACTCTGTACCGTAATACCCTGTATATAGCCTCCACATTGACTCTGTACCTTAATACCCTGTATATAGCCTCCACATTGACTCTGTACCGTAACACCCTGTATATAGCCTCCACATTGACTCTGTACCGTAACACCCTGTATATAACCTCCACATTGACTCTGTACCGTAACACCCTGTATATAGCCTCCACATTGACTCTGTACCGTAATACCCTGTATATAGCCTCCACATTGACTCTGTACCGTAATACCCTGTATATAACCTCCACATTGACTCTGTACCGTAATACCCTGTATATAGCCTCCACATTGACTCTGTACCGTAACACCCTGTATATAGCCTCCACATTGACTCTGTACCGTAACACCCTGTATATAGCCTCCACATTGACTCTGTACCGTAATACCCTGTATATAGCCTCCACATTGACTCTGTACCGGTACCCCTGTATATAGCCTCCAAATTGACTCTGTACCGGTATACCCCCATTGACTGTATATAGCCTCCACGTTGACTCTGTACCGGTACCCCCTGTATATAGCCTCCACGTTGACTCTGTACCGGTACCCCCTGTATATAGCCTCCACATTGACTCTGTAACGTAATACCCTGTATATAGCCTCCACATTGACTCTGTGCCGGTACCCCCTGTATATAACCTCCACATTGACTCTGTACCGTAATACCCTGTATATATCCTCCACATTGACTCTGTACCGTAATACCCTGTATATAGCCTCCACATTGACTCTGTACCGTAACACCCTGTATATAGCCTCCACATTGACTCTGTACCGTAATACCCTGTATATAGCCTCCACATTGACTCTGTACCGTAATACCCTGTATATAGCCTCCACATTGACTCTGTACCGGTACCCCCTGTATATAACCTCCACATTGACTCTGTACCATAATACCCTGTATATAGCCTCCACATTGACTCTGTACCATAATACCCTGTGTATAGCCTCCACATTGACTCTGTACCGGTACACCCTGTATATAACCTCCACATTGACTCTGTACCGTAACACCCTGTATATAGCCTCCACATTGACTCTGTACCGTAACACCCTGTATATAGCCTCCACATTGACTCTGTACCGTAACACCCTGTATATAGCCTCCACATTGACTCTGTACCGTAACACCCTGTATATAGCCTCCACATTGACTCTGTATCGTAATACCCTGTACATAGCATCCACATTGACTCTGTACTGTAACACCCTGTATATAGCCTCCACATTGACTCTGTACCGGTACACCCTGTATATAACCTCCACATTGACTCTGTACCGTAACACCCTGTATATAGCCTCCACATTGACTCTGTACCGTAATACCCTGTACATAGCATCCACATTGACTCTGTACCGTAATACCCTGTATATAGCCTCCACATTGACTCTGTACCGGTACACCCTGAATATAACCTCCACATTGACTCTGTACCGTAACACCCTGTATATAGCCTCCACATTGACTCTGTACCGTAACACCCTGTATATAGCCTCCACATTGACTCTGTACCGATACCCCCTGTATATAGCCTCCACATTGACTCTGTACCGTAACACCCTGTATATAGCCTCCACATTGACTCTGTACCGTAACACCCTGTATATAGCCTCCACATTGACTCTGTACCGTAACACCCTGTATATAACCTCCACATTGACTCTGTACCGTAATACCCTGTATATAGCCTCCACATTGACTCTGTACCGGTACCCCCTGTATATAGCCTCCACATTGAATTCTGTACCGTAACACCCTGTATATAGCCTCCACATTGACTCTGTACCGTAACACCCTGTATATAACCTCCACATTGACTCTGTACCGTAATACCCTGTATATAGCCTCCACATTGACACTGTACCGTAATACCCTGTATATAGCCTCCACATTGACTCTGTACCGTAACACCCTGTATATAGCCTCCACATTGACTCTGTAACGTAACACGCTGTATATAACCTCCACATTGACTCTGTACCGTAACACCCTGTATATAGCCTCCACATTGACTCTGTACCGTAATACCCTGTATATAGCCTCCACATTGACTCTGTACCGTAACACCCTGTATATAGCCTCCACATTGACTCTGTACCGTAACACCCTGTATATAGCCTCCACATTGACTCTGTACCGTAACACCCTGTATATAACCTCCACATTGACTCTGTACCGTAACACCCTGTATATAGCCTCCACATTGACTCTGTACCGTAACACCCTGTATATAACCTCCACATTGACTCTGTACCGTAATACCCTGTATATAGCCTCCACATTGACTCTGTACCGGTACCCCCTGTATATAGCCTCCACATTGACTCTGTAACGTAACACCCTGTATATAGCCTCCACATTGACTCTGTACCGTAACACCCTGTATATAACCTCCACATTGACTCTGTACCGTAATACCCTGTATATAGCCTCCACATTGACTCTGTACCGGTACCCCCTGTATATAGCCTCCACATTGACTCTGTACCGTAACACCCTGTATATAGCCTCCACATTGACTCTGTACCGTAACACCCTGTATATAACCTCCACATTGACTCTGTACCGTAATACCCTGTATATAGCCTCCACATTGACTCTGTACCGGTACCCCCTGTATATAGCCTCCACATTGACTCTGTACCGTAACACCCTGTATATAGCCTCCACATTGACTCTGTACCGTAACACCCTGTATATAACCTCCACATTGACTCTGTACCGTAACACCCTGTATATAGCCTCCACATTGACTCTGTACCGTAATACCCTGTATATAGCCTCCACCTTGACTCTGTACCGTAACACCCTGTATATAGCCACATTGACTCTGTACCGTAATACCCTGTATATAACCTCCACATTGACTCTGTACCGTAATACCCTGTATATAGCCTCCACATTGACTCTGTACCGTAATACCCTGTATATAGCCTCCACATTTACTCTGTACCGTAATACCCTGTATATAACCTCCACATTGACTCTGTACTGTAACACCCTGTATATAGCCACATTGACTCTGTACCGTAATACCCTGTATATAACCTCCACATTGACTCTGTACCGTAATACCCTGTATATAGCCTCCACATTGACTCTGTACCGTAATACCCTGTATATAGCCTCCACATTGACTCTGTACCGTAACACCCTGTATATAGCCTCCACATTGACTCTGTACCGTAACACCCTGTATATAACCTCCACATTGACTCTGTACCGTAACACCCTGTATATAGCCTCCACATTGACTCTGTACCGTAATACCCTGTATATAGCCTCTACATTGACTCTGTACCGTAATACCCTGTATATAACCTCCACATTGACTCTGTACCGTAATACCCTGTATATAGCCTCCACATTGACTCTGTACCGTAACACCCTGTATATAGCCTCCACATTGACTCTGTACCGTAACACCCTGTATATAGCCTCCACATTGACTCTGTACCGTAATACCCTGTATATAGCCTCCACATTGACTCTGTACCGGTACCCACTGTATATAGCCTCCAAATTGACTCTGTACCGGTACCCCCTGTATATAGCCTCCACGTTGACTCTGTACCGGTACCCCCTGTATATAGCCTCCACGTTGACTCTGTACCGGTACCCCCTGTATATAGCCTCCACATTGACTCTGTAACGTAATACCCTGTATATAGCCTCCACATTGACTCTGTGCCGGTACCCCCTGTATATAACCTCCACATTGACTCTGTACCGTAATACCCTGTATATATCCTCCACATTGACTCTGTACCGTAATACCCTGTATATAGCCTCCACATTGACTCTGTACCGTAATACCCTGTATATAGCCTCCACACTGACTCTGTACCGTAATACCCTGTATATAGCCTCCACACTGACTCTGTACCGTAATACCCTGTATATAGCCTCCACATTGACTCTGTACCATAATACCCTGTATATAGCCTCCACATTGTCTCTGTACCATAATACCCTGTGTATAGCCTCCACATTGACTCTGTACCGTAATACCCTGTATATAACCTCCACATTGACTCTGTACCGTAATACCCTGTATATAGCCTCCACATTGACTCTGTACCGTAATACCCTGTATATAACCTCCACATTGACTCTGTACCGTAACACCCTGTATATAGCCTCCACATTGACTCTGTACCGTAACACCCTGTATATAGCCTCCACATTGACTCTGTACCGTAATACCCTGTATATAACCTCCACATTGTTGTTAATTTTTTTATAATTTTTTATATTGTTGTTAAAAAATATATATATATGATTTATTTCATATTACATATACATATTATTTCAGTTTATTTAGTAAATACTTTCTTAACATGTATTTTTCTTATAACTGCATTGTTGGTTAGGGGCTTGTAAGTAAGCATTTCACTGTAAGATCTACCTACACCTGTTGTATTCAGCATTTCACTGTAAGGTCTACTACACCTGTTGTATTCGGCATTTCACTGTAAGGTCTACTACACCTGTTGTATTCAGCATTTCACTGTAAGATCTACCTACACTTGTTGTATTCAGCATTTCACTGTAAGATCTACCTACACCTGTTGTATTCAGCATTTCACTGTAAGGTCTACTACACCTGTTGTATTCAGCATTTCACTGTAAGATCTACCTACACCTGTTGTATTCAGCATTTCACTGTAAGGTCTACTACACCTGTTGTATTCAGCATTTCACTGTGAGGTCTACTACACCTGTTGTATTCAGCATTTCACTGTGAGGTCTACTACACCTGTTGTATTCAGCATTTCACTGTAAGGTCTACTACACCTGTGTTTCAGCATTTCACTGTATTCAGCATTTCACTGTAAGGTCTACTACACCTGTTGTATTCAGCATTTCACTGTAAGGTCTACTACACCTGTTGTATTCAGCATTTCACTGTAAGATCTACCTACACCTGTTGTATTCAGCATTTCACTGTAAGGTCTACTACACCTGTTGTATTCAGCATTTCACTGTAAGATCTACCTACACCTGTTGTATACAGCATTTCACTGTAAGGTCTACTACACCTGTTGTATTCAGCATTTCACTGTAAGGTCTACTACACCTGTTGTATTCAGCATTTCACTGTAAGGTCTACTACACCTGTTGTATTCAGCATTTCACTGTAAGGTCTACTACACCTGTTGTATTCAGCATTTCACTACTAAGATCTACCTACACCTGTTGTATTCAGCATTTCACTTTCACTGTAAGATCTACCTACACCTGTTGTATTCAGCATTTCACTGTAAGATCTACCTACACCTGTTGTATTCAGCATTTCACTGTAAGATCTACCTACACCTGTTGTATTCAGCATTTCACTGTAAGGTCTACTACACCTGTTGTATTCAGCATTTCACTGTAAGGTCTACCTACACCTGTTGTATTCAGCATTTCACTGTAAGGTCTACCTACACCTGTTGTATTCAGCATTTCACTGTAAGATCTACCTACACCTGTTGTATTCAGCATTTCACTGTAAGATCTACCTACACCTGTTGTATTCAGCATTTCACTGTAAGATCTACCTACACCTGTTGTATTCAGCATTTCACTGTAAGATCTACCTACACCTGTTGTATTCAGCATTTCACTGTAAGATCTACCTACACCTGTTGTATTCAGCATTTCACTGTAAGATCTACCTACACCTGTTGTATTCAGCATTTCACTGTAAGATCTACCTACACCTGTTGTATTCAGCATTTCACTGTAAGATCTACCTACACCTGTTGTATTCATCATTTCACTGTAAGGTCTACTACACCTGTTGTATTCAGCATTTCACTGTAAGATCTACCTACACCTGCCCCCGTACCCTGAAGGCCCTCGGTGTGATTTCCTCAGACTTTTCCTTCGTATGGGATTTTCCATGTTCTATATTTGCTGTATGTCTAAACACATTAGGTTGTGTAATATCATTGGTAACTATGGGGTGAGGATGAGGAAGACGGTGTTATGAAATAAATCAGGGACAATTGGTATCTTAACCGTTTATTAGATTTATTTTGCAGAATGAAACACAATTGATCCAAATAGTATTCAAAACTCCCATCAAATAAAAGAAGGACATTTTCAGCTTTCGTTCTCTGTTATTAACATTGCAGATATTTGTTTACCTGTAAAAGGTGCAACAACAAATATAATACAGCGTGACTCTTTATTCATGATAGTCATATATTTTCTTTAGTATAACCAAAACAGTGAGGGAGAGAAATAGAGAGACATTGAGAGAGAGAGAGAGAGAGAGAGTGATCCGTCTGAATGTAAGACAATGTCTTCGTTAAAAACACAATTTGCTTCTGTTATTCTGTTTCTTTACATTACCATCTCTTGATTGTACAAGAATAAAACAATTAAAAAATACAAATGTCATGTGTCATTTGAGTAGAATTCTAATTAAAGGTGTTGAAGGGAAAAATAGACAAATAGTAGTAATCAAATGTATGTGTAAACAAATATATATAAAAAAAAAAAAAATGTAATTAAAAAGGACATTCTCTCTCTCTCTCAAAGATTAACAACAGCTGTTAATATAGTTTATAGAGTACATAAACATTGTTTTTATTTTCAATGATGGTCTCTAATAGCATTGTCACTCTTGATAGAATGTTATACAGGGCCCTGCTCTATGTTGAGTAGATATGCTTCTGCAACGATTATATATCCAAAGCTTCAAAACAAATGTAAATCATTTCATACATAAAAACGAAAAGTAGTTGTTGTCTGTGTATATAAACATACTTTTCTTCAAAATAACAAACTAAACTAACCTATGTTTGTGCAATAGACCCCGTCTGGATACAAAAATAACACAGCTAATCTTAACTAAATGCATTTTTAAAAGAATGCAATGCAACACTTGGACTAAACATGTGAGGCACTATTGGTATGAATTTGGTGAGATGGTAATAAGTTCAATAAATTTTGACTATGTACAAAAGACAATACTTAATAATACAATACAGATTCATCTTATTTACAGTTAAATTGTAGTCTGAACAATGTCATCTACCCCATATGTAATAAGTCAAATGTGTGGAGGAAGCCCGAAGGGAATAACACACACGTAATGTTACATTGAGATGAGATGTGAACTCATCTGTCAAGTTTAAAAACTTGAGCAGATAGGGGTGTTGTGTACATGGAACAGACAATTGGGTTGTAGTTTATAATTATCCTCACAATTCATCATTTCTTTGGTGACACAGACAACTCGAGTTTTGGGAAACGGAAACCACCTCTAGACCCACTGTCACTGCTAGAGGATGAAGAGATTCTAGACTTTTTGGAGGGGAGAGATACACCACTTGCCTCAACTCTCTCTTCACTATCTTCACCCAGTCGCACTTCATATGAGCCCTTTGACTTTGAGCCAAAACCACCAAAGGTGCCAAACTTTAACTTCTTTCCTTTCACCTTGGCCCTCCCAACATCTACAGAGATGTCGCCACCCTCAGCACTTAAGTGACTTGAGGGGGAAGACACAGCCAGATCTCCATCGTCACTCGCCACAGAGGAAGACCGATGCCTTGATTTCTTAAAAAGATCCAGTGAGGCTGACTTGCTCTTAGGGGACACACTATGCCCAGATCCTCCCTCTACAGACAACTTGCCACTTACTAACTCCCCATGACTTAAACTCAACTCTTTGGAGCCCTTAACGCCGCCACCGGCTCCCAGTTCTGCGTCCGGCCCCTGAAAGCTAAGATCTACTGCACTACCTCCCTTTGCTTTTGACTTGCCAAAACCGAACCTTGGCATCTTGACCTTTACTTTCTCACCACTGTGCAGCTCCAGGCTCGGAGAACTACCACTAACCGAAGGAGCCTGCACATCAATCTTTCCACCCCTCACTGTTGCCCCTGCCCCTGCCCCTGCTCTTGATCCTGCATCAACATCTTCTCCCATCTCTGGCCCATGGTACTTTGGAACATTGATTTTGGGGAATGATACGTGTCCCTCTGGGAAATGTAGTCCACTGAATCCTGAAACATTTGAGTCAACATCTACTCTTCCTCCCCCTCCTCCAATATCTATCTTAGGACCTTTTAAATCTCCTGAAAGGCTTGCCTCTCCTTTCAGATTTTTCCTGTTCACATTTACATCAACATCAGGTACATTCACCTGTGGCCCTTTGATTTTCATCCCTGGAAATTTTATGTTAGACTTAGTTTTTACATCTGGGACTTGCACGTTTAGATCTGGTGCCTCAATATTGGCTTGTAGACTCCCAGATGACAAGCCACCAGACAGAGAGCCATCACCTTTAACTTTGGGAGATTTTACATCAAATTCCACATCAGGGAAATGAAGTTTTCCAAAGAAAGGTTTCTTTACTTTTGCTCCTTTCAGGTGAAGCTCAGGAGAGTCAACATCTAAATCTACACCTGATGTTTCAAGGTCAATATCGACATCAGGTTTCTTTGCTTTCCCTTTGATTTTGGGCAGTTTGAATTTACCTTTCTTTCCTTTGACATGAACGTCAACATCAGGGGCTTCTAGACTACTGTCGACCTCTGGCAAATTAACATTTAATTTGGGGCTCTTGCCTCCAATATGGATCTTTGGTGCTTTGAATTTAGGTCCTTTGATATTTGCATCCCCTAGGTTAAGGTCAACCTCAGGTGCCTTCACATCCATCTTTCCGTGAGAAATATTCAGTTCAGGCCCTTCAACTTCAGGTGACCTAATACCAAATGTGGACCTTTGAACTTAGGAAACTTAACATCTGGTTTGTCAAAACTGAAACTGGGACTTCCCATATCAAGGGATCCACTGGACAACTTAGCATCAGGGCCTCTAAGGTTGAGATCTGGACGTGAAATGTCAATATTGGGTCCCTTGAGGTCAATATCAGCTTTAGGTAGGTTGCAATCAATATCTGGACCCTCAAGTTTAGGGCCTTTGAATCCAAATGAGGGCATCTTCATCTTTGGCATCTTAAATCCTCCTGAACCTTCAATGTCAACATCTGGACCTTCAATGTCTACTTTGGGTGCTTTGAGGTTTCCTGACATATCCAGATCTCCCTTCACCTTTGGACCTTTCAGGTTGAAGTCCATGTCGGGCATTGAGATGTTTGGGCCAGATATTGATGGCATTTTGAATTTCGGCCCTTTGATTTTACCATCTGGACCTTCAATGTCAATTTCTGGACCTTCAATGTCAATGTCGCCTTTAGGTATTTTGACATCAAAATCTCCCTCAACTTTGGGTCCTTTGAATCCAAACGAAGGCATCTTCATCTTTGGCATCTTAAATCCTCCTGAACCTTCAATGTCAACATCTGGACCTTCAATGTCTACTTTGGGTGCTTTGAGGTTTCCTGACATATCCAGATCTCCCTTCATCTTTGGACCTTTGAGGTTGAAGTCCATGTCAGGCATTGAGATGTTTGGTCCTGATATTGATGGCATCTTGAATTTTGGACCTTTGATTTTACCATCTGGACCTTCAATGTCTAGGTTTGGACCTTTGATGTCTCCTTCGATCTTGGGGACTGAAACATTCACGTCTCCTTTCACCTTTGGACCTTTCAGGTTGAAGTCCACATCAGGCATAGAGATCTTTGGTCCAGATATTGATGGCATCTTGAATTTCGACCCTTTGATTTTACCATCTGGACCTGCAATGTCAATTTCTGGACCTTCAATGTCAATGTCGCCTTTAGGTAGATTGACATCAAAATCTCCCTCAACTTTGGGTCCTTTGAATCCAAATGAGGGCATCTTCATCTTTGGCATCTTAAATCCTCCTGAACCTTCAATGTCAACATCTGGACCTTCAATGTCTACTTTGGGTGCTTTGAGGTTTCCTGACATATCCAGATCTCCCTTCACCTTTGGAGCTTTCAGGTTGAAGTCCATGTCAGGCATTGAGATGTTTGGTCCTGATATTGATGGCATCTTGAATTTTGGCCCTTTGATTTTACCATCTGGACCTTCAATGTCTAGTTCTGGACCTTTAATATCAATTTTGGGAGCCTTGATGTCAATGTCAGCTTTAGGTAGGTTGACATCAATATCTGGACCCTCAAGTTTGGGACCTTTGAATCCAAACGAAGGCATCTTCATCTTTGGCATCTTGAATCCTCCTGAACCTTCAATGTCAACATCTGGACCTTCAATATCTACTTTGGGTGCTTTGAGGTTTCCGGACATATCCAGATCTCCCTTCATCTTTGGACCTTTCAGGTTGAAGTCCATGTCAGGCATTGAGATGTTTGGTCCTGATATTGATGGCATCTTGAATTTCGGCCCTTTGATTTTACCATCTGGACCTTCAATGTCTAGGTTTGGACCTTTGATGTCTCCTTCGATCTTGGGGACTGAAACATTCACGTCTCCTTTCACCTTTGGACCTTTCAGGTTGAAGTCCACATCAGGCATAGAGATCTTTGGTCCAGATATTGATGGCATCTTGAATTTCGGCCCTTTGATTTTACCATCTGGACCTTCAATGTCAATTTCTGGACCTTCAATGTCAATGTCGCCTTTAGGTAGATTGACATCAAAATCTCCCTCAACTTTGGGTCCTTTGATTCCAAACGAGGGCATCTTCATCTTTGGCATCTTAAATCCTCCTGAACCTTCAATGTCAACATCTGGACCTTCAATGTCTACTTTGGGTGCTTTGAGGTTTCCTGACATATCCAGATCTCCCTTCATCTTTGGACCTTTCAGGTTGAAGTCGATGTCAGGCATAGAGATCTTTGGTCCAGATATTGATGGCATCTTGAATTTCGGCCCTTTGATTTTACCATCTGGACCTTCAATGTCAATTTCTGGACCTTCAATGTCAATGTCGCCTTTAGGTAGATTGACATCAAAATCTCCATCAACTTTGGGTCCTTTGATTCCAAACGAAGGCATCTTCATCTTTGGCATCTTAAATCCTCCTGAACCTTCAATGTCAACATCTGGACCCTCAATGTCTACTTTGGGTGCTTTGAGGTTTCCTGACATATCCAGATCTCCCTTCATCTTTGGACCTTTCAGGTTGAAATCCACATCAGGCATAGAGATCTTTGGTCCAGATATTGATGGCATCTTGAATTTCGGCCCTTTGATTTTACCATCTGGACCTGCAATGTCAATTTCTGGACCTTCAATGTCAATGTCGCCTTTAGGTAGATTGACGTCAAAATCTCCCTCAACTTTGTGTCCTTTGAATCCAAACGAAGGCATCTTCATCTTTGGCATCTTAAATCCTCCTGAACCTTCAATGTCAACATCTGGACCTTCAATGTCTACTTTGGGTGCTTTGAGGTTTCCTGACATATCCAGATCTCCCTTCATCTTTGGACCTTTCAGGTTGAAGTCCATGTCAGGCATTGAGATGTTTGGTCCAGATATTGATGGCATCTTGAATTTCGGCCCTTTGATTTTACCATCTGGACCTTCAATGTCAAGTTCTGGACCTTTAATATCAATTTTGGGAGCCTTGATGTCAATGTCAGCTTTAGGTAGGTTGACATCAATATCTGGACCCTCAAGTTTGGGACCTTTGAATCCAAATGAAGGCATCTTCATCTTTGGCATCTTAAATCCTCCTGAACCTTCAATGTCAACATCTGGACCTTCAATGTCTACTTTGGGTGCTTTGAGGTTTCCTGACATATCCAGATCTCCCTTCATCTTTGGACCTTTCAGGTTGAAGTCCACATCAGGCATAGAGATCTTTGGTCCAGATATTGATGGCATCTTGAATTTCGGCCCTTTGATTTTACCATCTGGACCTGCAATGTCAATTTCTGGACCTTCAATGTCAATGTCGCCTTTAGGTAGATTGACATCAAAATCTCCCTCAACTTTGGGTCCTTTGAATCCAAACGAAGGCATCTTCATCTTTGGCATCTTAAATCCTCCTGAACCTTCAATGTCAACATCTGGACCTTCAATGTCTACTTTGGGTGCTTTGAGGTTTCCTGACATATCCAGATCTCCCTTCATCTTTGGACCTTTCAGGTTGAAGTCCATGTCAGGCATTGAGATGTTTGGTCCTGATATTGATGGCATCTTGAATTTTGGACCTTTGATTTTACCATCTGGACCTTCAATGTCTAGGTTTGGACCTTTGATGTCTCCTTCAATCTTGGGGACTGAAACATTCACATCTCCTTTCACCTTTGGACCTTTCAGGTTGAAGTCCACATCAGGCATAGAGATCTTTGGTCCAGATATTGATGGCATCTTGAATTTTGGCCCTTTGATTTTACCATCTGGCCCTTCAATGTCAAGTTCTGGACCTTTAATATCAATTTTGGGAGCCTTGATGTCAATGTCAGCTTTAGGTAGGTTGACATCAATATCTGGACCCTCAAGTTTGGGACCTTTGAATCCAAACGAAGGCATTTTCATCTTTGGCATCTTAAATCCTCCTGAACCTTCAATGTCAACATCTGGACCTTCAATGTCTACTTTGGGTGCTTTGAGGTTTCCTGACATATCCAGATCTCCCTTCATCTTTGGACCTTTCAGGTTGAAGTCCATGTCAGGCATTGAGATGTTTGGTCCTGATATTGATGGCATCTTGAATTTCGACCCTTTGATTTTACCATCTGGACCTTCAATGTCTAGGTTTGGACCTTTGATGTCTCCTTCGATCTTGGGGACTGAAACATTCACATCTCCTTTCACCTTTGGACCTTTCAGGTTGAAGTCCACATCAGGCATAGAGATCTTTGGTCCAGATATTGATGGCATCTTGAATTTCGACCCTTTGATTTTACCATCTGGACCTGCAATGTCAATTTCTGGACCTTCAATGTCAATGTCGCCTTTAGGTAGATTGACATCAAAATCTCCCTCAACTTTGGGTCCTTTGAATCCAAATGAGGGCATCTTCATCTTTGGCATCTTAAATCCTCCTGAACTTTCAATGTCAACATCTGGACCTTCAATGTCTACTTTGGGTGCTTTGAGGTTTCCTGACATATCCAGATCTCCCTTCATCTTTGGACCTTTCAGGTTGAAGTCCATGTCAGGCATTGAGATGTTTGGTCCTGATATTGATGGCATCTTGAATTTCGACCCTTTGATTTTACCATCTGGACCTTCAATGTCTAGGTTTGGACCTTTGATGTCTCCTTCGATCTTGGGGACTGAAACATTCACATCTCCTTTCACCTTTGGACCTTTCAGGTTGAAGTCCACATCAGGCATAGAGATCTTTGGTCCAGATATTGATGGCATCTTGAATTTCGGCCCTTTCATTTTACCATCTGGACCTGCAATGTCAATTTCTGGACCTTCAATGTCAATGTCGCCTTTAGGTAGATTGACATCAAAATCTCCCTCAACTTTGGGTCCTTTGAATCCAAATGAGGGCATCTTCATCTTTGGCATCTTAAATCCTCCTGAACCTTCAATGTCAACATCTGGACCTTCAATGTCTACTTTGGGTGCTTTGAGGTTTCCTGACATATCCAGATCTCCCTTCATCTTTGGACCTTTCAGGTTGAAGTCCATGTCAGGCATTGAGATGTTTGGCCCTGATATTGATGGCATCTTGAATTTTGGCCCTTTGATTTTACCATCTGGACCTTCAATGTCAAGTTCTGGACCTTTAATATCAATTTTGGGAGCCTTGATGTCAATGTCAGCTTTAGGTAGGTTGACATCAATATCTGGACCCTCAAGTTTGGGACCTTTGAATCCAAATGAAGGCATCTTCATCTTTGGCATCTTAAATCCTCCTGAACCTTCAATGTCAACATCTGGACCTTCAATGTCTACTTTGGGTGCTTTGAGGTTTCCTGACATATCCAGATCTCCCTTAATTTTTGGACCTTTGAGGTTGAAGTCCATGTCAGGCATTGAGATGTTTGGTCCTGATATTGATGGCATCTTGAATTTCGGCCCTTTGATATTACCATCTGGACCTGCAATGTCAATTTCTGGACCTTCAATGTCAATGTCGCCTTTAGGTAGATTGACATCAAAATCTCCCTCAACTTTGGGTCCTTTGAATCCAAATGAGGGCAT
Source organism: Oncorhynchus nerka (assembly GCF_034236695.1). Lineage (NCBI taxonomy): Eukaryota > Metazoa > Chordata > Actinopteri > Salmoniformes > Salmonidae > Oncorhynchus > Oncorhynchus nerka. Next base: position 186,901 of record NW_027040339.1, read on the forward strand.
CTTCATCTTTGGCATCTTAAATCCTCCTGAACCTTCAATATCAACATCTGGACCTTCTATGTCTACTTTGGGTGCTTTGAGGTTTCCTGACATATCCAGATCTCCCTTCATCTTTGGACCTTTCAGGTTGAAGTCCATGTCAGGCATTGAGATGTTTGGTCCAGATATTGATGGCATCTTGAATTTCGGCCCTTTGATTTTACCATCTGGACCTTCAATGTCTAAGTTTTTGATGTCTCCTTCAATCTTGGGGACCTTTGATGTCTCCTTCGATCTTGGGGACTGAAACATGCACATCTCCTTTCACCTTTGGACCTTTCAGGTTGAAGTCCACATCAGGCATAGAGATCTTTGGTCCAGATATTGATGGCATCTTGAATTTCGGCCCTTTGATTTTACCATCTGGACCTTCAATGTCAAGTTCTGGACCTTTAATATCAATTTTGGGAGCCTTGATGTCAATGTCAGCTTTAGGTAGGTTGACATCAATATCTGGACCCTCAAGTTTGGGACCTTTGATTCCAAACGAAGGCATCTTCATCTTTGGCATCTTAAATCCTCCTGAACCTTCAATGTCAACATCTGGACCTTCAATGTCTACTTTGGGTGCTTTGAGGTTTCCTGACATATCCAGATCTCCCTTCATCTTTGGACCTTTCAGGTTGAAGTCCACATCAGGCATAGAGATGTTTGGCCCAGATATTGATGGCATCTTGAATTTCGGCCCTTTGATTTTACCATCTGGACCTGCGATGTCAATTTCTGGACCTTCAATGTCAATGTCGCCTTTAGGTAGATTGACATCAAAATCTCCCTCAACTTTGGGTACTTTGATTCCAAATGACGGCATCTTCATCTTCGGCATCTTAAATCCTCCTGAACCTTCAATGTCAACATCTGGACCTTCAATGTCTACTTTGGGTGCTTTGAGGTTTCCTGACAGATCCAGATCTCCCTTCATCTTTGGACCTTTCAGGTTGAAGTCCATGTCAGGCATTGAGATGTTTGGTCCAGATATTGATGGCATCTTGAATTTCGTCCCTTTGATTTTACCATCTGGGCCTTCAATGTCTACGTTTGCACCTTTGATGTCTCCTTCGATCTTGGGGACTGAAACATTCACATCTCCTTTCACCTTTGGACCTTTCAGGTTGAAGTCCACATCAGGCATAGAGATCTTTGGTCCTGATATTGATGGCATCTTGTTTTTTGGTGCCTTGATTTTGCCATCAGGACTTTCAATGTCAATATGAGGACCTTTAATATCGACATTGGGTCCCTTGAAGTCAATGTCAGCTTTAGGAAGATTAATATCTACATCTGGCATCTCTACCTTCGGGCTTTTGAATCCAAATTTAGGCATTTTGAATTTGGATCCTTTGACTTTAGGGCTGTTAGCCCCAATGTCAAGGTCAAGGTCTGGAACACTACCTTTCGGTGCTTTGATACTGATATCTGCTTTTGCTAGCTTTACATCAACCTCAGGAGACTTGACTTTGGGCCCTTTGAATCCAAACTTTGGCATTTTGAACTTAGACTTCTTTGGTGCAATGTCTGGACTCTCTACTGAGATATCCAATCCTTCAAATTCAGATTTGGGTGTACTCATTTCTCCCTCAACTCCCCCTTTGAACTTTGGCCCTTTGAGACTGAAATCAACATCAGGCATTGACATTTTGGGGCCAGACATAGACGGCATCTTCATCTTTGGCATTTTAATTCCTCCTGAACCTTCAATGTCAACATCTGGTAATTCAATGTCTGCTTTGGGTGCTTTGAGGTCGCCTTTCATCTTTGGCAATGACACATCCACATCTCCCTTCACCTTCGGCCCTTTTAGATTGAAGTCCACATCGGGCATTGAGATCTTTGGTCCTGATATTGATGGACCTTTAATGTCAACTTTGGGAGCCTTGATGTCAATGTCAGCTTTTGGTAGGTTGACATCAATATCTGGACCCTCCAAATTAGATCCTTTGATTCCAAACGACGGCATCTTCATCTTTGGCATCTTAAATCCTCCTGAACCTTCAATGTCAACATCTGGTCCTTCAATGTCTACTTTAGGTGCTTTGAGGTCTCCTGACAAATCAAAATCTCCTTTCATCTTTGGACCTTTCAGGTTGAAGTCCACATCGGGCATTGAGATCTTTGGTACTGATATTGATGGACCTTTAATGTCAACTTTGGGAGCATTGATGTCAATGTCAGCTTTTGGTAGGTTGACATCAATATCTGGACCCTCCAATTTAGATCCTTTGATTCCAAATGAGGGCATCTTCATCTTTGGCAACTTAAATCCTCCTGATCCTTCAAAGTCAACATCTGGACCTTCAATGTCTACTTTCGGGGATTTGATGTCTCCTTTTATCTTTGGCACTGACACATCCACATCTCCCTTCAGCTTGGGACCTTTCAGATTGAAGTCCACATCGGGCATTGAGATCTTTGGTCCTGATATTGATGGACCTTTAATGTCAACTTTGGGAGCCTTGATGTCTCCTTCTAGCTTTGGCACTGACACATCTACATCTCCCTTCAGCTTTGGACCTTTCAGATTGAAGTCCACATCGGGCATTGAGATCTTTGGGCCTGACATTGATGGCATCGTGAATTTTGGACCCTTGATTTTCCCATCAGGGCATTCGAAGTCAAGTTCTGGACCTTTGATGTTAACATTAGGTCCCTTGATGTCAATGTCACCTTTAGGTAGTTTGACATCAACATCTCCCTCAACTTTGGGACCTTTGATTCCAAATGAGGGCATCTTCACCTTCGGCATCTTAAATCCTCCTGATCCTTCAATGTCAACATCTGAACCTTCAACGTCTACTTTGGGTGCTTTGAAGTCTCCTGACATACCCAAATCCCCCTTCACCTTTGGGCCTTTCAGGTTGAAGTCCACATCGGGCATTGAGATCTTTGGTCCTGATATTGATGGACCTTTAATGTCAACTTTGGGAGCTTTGATGTCAATGTCAGCTTTTGGTAGGTTGACATCAATATCTGGACCCTCCAATTTAGATCCTTTGATTCCAAATGAGGGCATCTTCATCTTTGGCATCTTAAATCCTCCTGAACCTTCAATGTCAACATCTGGACCTTCAATGTCTACTTTGGGTGCTTTGAAGTCTCCTGACATACCCAAATCTCCCTTCACCTTTGGGCCTTTCAGATTGAAGTCCACATCGGGCATTGAGCTCTTTGGTCCTGATATTGATGGCCCTTTAATGTCAACTTTGGGAGCCTTGATGTCTCCTTCTAGCTTTGGCACTGACACATCCACATCTCCCTTCACCTTTGGACCTTTCAGATTGATGTCCATATCAGGCATTGAGATGTTTGGGCCTGACATTGATGGCATCTTGAATTTTGAACCCTTGATTTTCCCATCAGGGCCTTCGAAGTCAAGTTCTGGACCTTTGATGTTAACATTAGGTCCCTTGATGTCAATGTCACCTTTAGGTAGTTTGACATCAACTTCTCCCTCAACTTTGGACCCTTTGATTCCAAATGATGGCATCTTCATCTTTGGCATCTTAAATCCTCCTGAACCTCCAATGTCAACATCTGGACCTTCAATGTCTACTTTGGGTGCTTTGAGGTCCCCTGACAAACCCAAATCCCCTTCACCTTTGGGCTTTTCAGATTGAAGTCCACATCGGGCATTGAGATCTTTGGTCCTGATATTGATGGACCTTTAATGTCAACTTTGGGAGCCTTGATGTCAATGTCAGCTTTTGGTAGGTTGACATCAATATCTGGACCCTCCAATTTAGATCCTTTGATTCCAAATGAGGGCATCTTCATCTTTGGCATCTTAAATCCTCCTGATCCTTCAATGTCAACATCTGGACCTTCAACGTCTACTTTGGGTGCTTTGAAGTCTCCTGACATACCCAAATCTCCCTTCACCTTTGGGCCTTTCAGATTGAAGTCCACATCGGGCATTGAGATCTTTGGTCCTGATATTGATGGCCCTTTAATGTCAACTTTGGGAGCCTTGATGTCTCCTTCTAGCTTTGGCACTGACACATCTACATCTCCCTTCAGCTTTGGACCTTTCAGATTGAAGTCCACATTGGGCATTGAGATCTTTGGGCCTGACATTGATGGCATCGTGAATTTTGGACCCTTGATTTTCCCATCAGGGCATTCGAAGTCAAGTTCTGGACCTTTGATGTTAACATTAGGTCCCTTGATGTCAATGTCACCTTTAGGTAGTTTGACATCAACATCTCCCTCAACTTTGGGACCTTTGATTCCAAATGAGGGCATCTTCACCTTCGGCATCTTAAATCCTCCTGATCCTTCAATGTCAACATCTGAACCTTCAACGTCTACTTTGGGTGCTTTGAAGTCTCCTGACATACCCAAATCCCCCTTCACCTTTGGGCCTTTCAGGTTGAAGTCCACATCGGGCATTGAGATCTTTGGTCCTGATATTGATGGACCTTTAATGTCAACTTTGGGAGCTTTGATGTCAATGTCAGCTTTTGGTAGGTTGACATCAATATCTGGACCCTCCAATTTAGATCCTTTGATTCCAAATGAGGGCATCTTCATCTTTGGCATCTTAAATCCTCCTGAACCTTCAATGTCAACATCTGGACCTTCAATGTCTACTTTGGGTGCTTTGAAGTCTCCTGACATACCCAAATCTCCCTTCACCTTTGGGCCTTTCAGATTGAAGTCCACATCGGGCATTGAGCTCTTTGGTCCTGATATTGATGGCCCTTTAATGTCAACTTTGGGAGCCTTGATGTCTCCTTCTAGCTTTGGCACTGACACATCCACATCTCCCTTCACCTTTGGACCTTTCAGATTGATGTCCATATCAGGCATTGAGATGTTTGGGCCTGACATTGATGGCATCTTGAATTTTGAACCCTTGATTTTCCCATCAGGGCCTTCGAAGTCAAGTTCTGGACCTTTGATGTTAACATTAGGTCCCTTGATGTCAATGTCACCTTTAGGTAGTTTGACATCAACTTCTCCCTCAACTTTGGACCCTTTGATTCCAAATGATGGCATCTTCATCTTTGGCATCTTAAATCCTCCTGAACCTCCAATGTCAACATCTGGACCTTCAATGTCTACTTTGGGTGCTTTGAGGTCCCCTGACAAACCCAAATCCCCCTTCACCTTTGGGCTTTTCAGATTGAAGTCCACATCGGGCATTGAGATCTTTGGTCCTGATATTGATGGACCTTTAATGTCAACTTTGGGAGCCTTGATGTCAATGTCAGCTTTTGGTAGGTTGACATCAATATCTGGACCCTCCAATTTAGATCCTTTGATTCCAAATGAGGGCATCTTCATCTTTGGCATCTTAAATCCTCCTGATCCTTCAATGTCAACATCTGGACCTTCAACGTCTACTTTGGGTGCTTTGAAGTCTCCTGACATACCCAAATCTCCCTTCACCTTTGGGCCTTTCAGATTGAAGTCCACATCGGGCATTGAGATCTTTGGTCCTGATATTGATGGCCCTTTAATGTCAACTTTGGGAGCCTTGATGTCTCCTTCTAGCTTTGGCACTGACACATCCACATCTCCCTTCACCTTTGGACCTTTCAGATTGATGTCCATATCAGGCATTGAGATGTTTGGGCCTGACATTGATGGCATCTTGCATTTTGGAACCTTGATTTTCCCATCAGGGCCTTGGAAGTCAAGTTCTGGACCTTTGATGTTAACATTAGGTCCCTTGATGTCAATGTCACCTTTAGGTAGTTTGACATCAACTTCTCCCTCAACTTTGGACCCTTTGATTCCAAATGATGGCATCTTCATCTTTGGCATCTTAAATCCTCCTGAACCTCCAATGTCAACATCTGGACCTTCAATGTCTACTTTGGGTGCTTTGAGGTCCCCTGACAAACCCAAATCCCCCTTCACCTTTGGGCTTTTCAGATTGAAGTCCACATCGGGCATTGAGATCTTTGGTCCTGATATTGATGGCCCTTTAATGTCAACTTTGGGAGCCTTGATGTCTCCTTCTAGCTTTGGCACTGACACATCCACATCTCCCTTCACCTTTGGACCTTTCAGATTGATGTCCATATCAGGCATTGAGATGTTTGGGCCTGACATTGATGGCATCTTGCATTTTGGAACCTTGATTTTCCCATCAGGGCCTTCGAAGTCAAGTTCTGGACCTTTGATGTTAACATTAGGTCCCTTGATGTCAATGTCACCTTTAGGTAGTTTGACATCAACTTCTCCCTCAACTTTGGACCCTTTGATTCCAAATGATGGCATCTTCATCTTTGGCATCTTAAATCCTCCTGAACCTCCAATGTCAACATCTGGACCTTCAATGTCTACTTTGGGTGCTTTGAGGTCCCCTGACAAACCCAAATCCCCCTTCACCTTTGGGCTTTTCAGATTGAAGTCCACATCGGGCATTGAGATCTTTGGTCCTGATATTGATGGACCTTTAATGTCAACTTTGGGAGCCTTGATGTCAATGTCAGCTTTTGGTAGGTTGACATCAATATCTGGACCCTCCAATTTAGATCCTTTGATTCCAAATGAGGGAATCTTCATCTTTGGCATCTTAAATCCTCCTGAACCTTCAATGTCAACATCTGGACCTTCAACGTCTACTTTGGGTGCTTTGAAGTCTCCTGACATACCCAAATCTCCCTTCACCTTTGGGCCTTTTAGATTGAAGTCCACATCGGGCATTGAGATCTTTGGTCCTGATATTGATGGACCTTTAATGTCAACTTTGGGAGCCTTGATGTCTCCTTCTAGCTTTGGCACTGACACATCCACATCTCCCTTCACCTTTGGACCTTTCAGATTGATGTCCATATCAGGCATTGAGATGTTTGGGCCTGACATTGATGGCATCGTGAATTTTGGACCCTTGATTTTCCCATCAGGGCCTTCGAAGTCAAGTTCTGGACCTTTGATGTTAACATTAGGTCCCTTGATGTCAATGTCACCTTTAGGTAGTTTGACATCAACTTCTCCCTCAACTTTGGACCCTTTGATTCCAAATGATGGCATCTTCATCTTTGGCATCTTAAATCCTCCTGAACCTCCAGTGTCAACATCTGGACCTTCAATGTCTACTTTGGGTGCTTTGAGGTCCCCTGACAAACCCAAATCCCCCTTCACCTTTGGGCTTTTCAGATTGAAGTCCACATCGGGCATTGAGATCTTTGGTCCTGATATTGATGGACCTTTAATGTCAACTTTGGGAGCCTTGATGTCAATGTCAGCTTTTGGTAGGTTGACATCAATATCTGGACCCTCCAATTTAGATCCTTTGATTCCAAATGATGGCATCTTCATCTTTGGCATCTTAAATCCTCCTGATCCTTCAATGTCAACATCTGGACCTTCAACGTCTACTTTGGGTGCTTTGAAGTCTCCTGACATACCCAAATCTCCCTTCACCTTTGGGCCTTTCAGATTGAAGTCCACATCGGGCATTGAGATCTTTGGTCCTGATATTGATGGCCCTTTAATGTCAACTTTGGGAGCCTTGATGTCTCCTTCTAGCTTTGGCACTGACACATCCACATCTCCCTTCACCTTTGGGCCTTTTAGATTGAAGTCCACATCGGGCATTGAGATCTTTGGTCCTGATATTGATGGACCTTTAATGTCAACTTTGGGAGCCTTGATGTCAATGTCAGCTTTTGGTAGGTTGACATCAATATCTGGACCCTCCAATTTAGATCCTTTGATTCCAAATGAGGGAATCTTCATCTTTGGCATCTTAAATCCCCCTGATCCTTCAATGTCAACATCTGGACCTTCAATGTCTACTTTGGGTGCTTTGAAGTCTCCTGACATACCCAAATCTCCCTTCACCTTTGGGCCTTTTAGATTGAAGTCCACATCGGGCATTGAGATCTTTGGTCCTGATATTGATGGCCCTTTAATGTCAACTTTGGGAGCCTTGATGTCTCCTTCTAGCTTTGGCACTGACACATCCACATCTCCCTTCACCTTTGGACCTTTCAGATTGATGTCCATATCAGGCATTGAGATGTTTGGGCCTGACATTGATGGCATCGTGAATTTTGGAACCTTGATTTTCCCATCAGGGCCTTGGAAGTCAAGTTCTGGACCTTTGATGTTAACATTAGGTCCCTTGATGTCAATGTCACCTTTAGGTAGTTTGACATCAACTTCTCCCTCAACGTTGGACCCTTTGATTCCAAATGATGGCATCTTCATCTTTGGCATCTTAAATCCTCCTGAACCTCCAATGTCAACATCTGGACCTTCAATGTCTACTTTGGGTGCTTTGAGGTCCCCTGACAAACCCAAATCCCCCTTCACCTTTGGGCCTTTTAGATTGAAGTCCACATCGGGCATTGAGATCTTTGGTCCTGATATTGATGGACCTTTAATGTCAACTTTGGGAGCCTTGATGTCAATGTCAGCTTTTGGTAGGTTGACATCAATATCTGGACCCTCCAATTTAGATCCTTTGATTCCAAATGAGGGCATCTTCATCTTTGGCATCTTAAATCCTCCTGAACCTTCAATGTCAACATCTGGCACTTCAATGTCTACTTTGGGAGCTCTGATGTCAATGTCAGTTTTTGGTAGGTTGACATCGATACCAGGACCCTCAAGTCCGGCTCCTCTGACTCCAAATGATGGTATCTTTTCTTTGGGTATCTTGAATCCGCCTTCTGGACCTTCTATATCAACACCTGAACCTTTAATGTCTACTTTGGGTGCTTTGATGGCAACACCACCTATCGTCTTTCCTCCTTTCATATTCATAGATGCGCCTGATAAATCTACATCTACCCCAGGTACCGAAACATCTACACTACCCTTGACCTTCCGTAGTTTAACATCTCCATCGCTTTCTGCACCTCCAGTGTTCAGTCCAAACGATGGCATTTTGATGCCACCTTTGAGTCTGCTTTCCATTGGTGTTTCTTTTACAGACTCCTTCATGCCTGTATTGATGTCAAGTGTTGGCACTCTTATGTCTGTTGATATCTTGCCCCCATTCAAGCCTGTATCAATGCCTGGCATGTTGGGTAAGGAAACCCCACCCTGGTTGCCTCTGGAGAGACCTACGCTCCCAGACCCTCTCACCTGTTGATCACTAATGGTTATTCCAGGTACTGAACCTCCGACCCTACCCTGCCAGTCTGCACTGCCTCTACCAGGCAAATGAACGTCTACTCCTCTCACCTCCCCTTTACCCATTGATATGGAGCTGGATGAAATATTTGTTGTTTTTCCAGGTGCCGTGACATTGACTGATCCTGCCTGGTAGTCAGCTGAGTCACCTGAAACCTGAAAGCCCCCCTGCTCCCCCTGCTCACCCCCTCTATAGAGGCCAAACTCCCGCTGACCCTTCGCCCCAGGCATCCCAAAGCTAGATCCTTTGAATCTGATCCCTGCTGCTCCACCATCTCCCCCCTCTATCTGCCTTGTAACAGTGGTGGTCTTCACCCCTCCAGTGCTCCAGTGCTTCTCAGAAGAGCTAGTTACATCCGGCCCAGTGAAGGAAACACCATCACCTCCTAGTTCAAAATCACCCCCTCCAATCCACCTCCTATACCTGAAGAGCTTCCGCTTCCGTGTAAAACTCGGATTTGAGACGAGCTGCCCCCTCCTGACTGCTCGTACCGTTGCCCTTTAAACTCTGGGCTGGTTAGATCAAGCTGCTCGTCCACGCCCTCTGGCATGTCCACAGTGTAGGTAGTGATGCGACGGGTGATGGTAGTGATCGTGCTGCCGTCGGTGCTGGTGCTGCTGTGACGCTCCGTACGGACGTCCACGCCCTCCGCCAGATCCTCAGACTTCAGCCGGGGCTTAATCTTCTTGGAATATATTCTCTTGTAATCTTCATCATCCCCACTCTGTTCTCATCAAAAGAAGGTGAAATCAGTAATTCATGAATTTATTATATTTAGGTAATAATACGTTGTTATGAACATTTAGTCTATTTGAGAAGACTTATTGATCATTTGAGACAAGTCTGAATTCAAGAAGTCTGTGTTCACCAAGGATGAGGTCAATTCCGTTTCAATTCCAGTGAATTCAGAAAGTTAACCTAATTCTAATTACAAATCTAAATGTTCCTTATTTTATAACCATTGAAGAGAATGGAAATTCCAGTGTACTTCCTGAATTGACAGTTGAAGTTAAATAGAATTGACCCCAACACTAGTGTTCACGTAAAAGCCATTGAAAAGTTTATAAAAATCCTGTAAAAGTCCAATCTTTGCCGCACCATCACACAAGTAAATACACTTAACATTGCTTGCACAGTAAACATAGCTACATACCAGGATAATGTCTTGGCTGGAGCCTCCAACCCTTCCTCTCCCTTCATACGTCAGAGTTCCCATTGGGGAGCGGCAGGGTGACAGAGTGCCCATGGGGGAGCGGCATGGTGACTTGTCCTTGTTCTGTAGTTTCAGTCCAACCTTGTGTTTGTTTAGGGTCTTGAGGAGCTCCGTCGTCTCCTTGGAACTCATGTTGTCAAAATAGATGGTGGCACCCACAATTTGATCACCTTAAAGGGGAAGAAACAAGAGGACATTGATACCATGTCAAAATCTGTCGGTCAAAAATCTACTTTGAAAAAAGAAAGGTAGATCAATCAAACCTTACTGTATATCAACTTACACAAATTATAAGATATCGGGAGATTCAATAACAGTAGAAAACAATTAAGTCAATGTATTATAGAAAATGAATACTGTACATAAGGGCAATTCTAACGCCGTTACATACCCTCATGTACTCTTCCAGTGCGTCCAGCAGGCGACTCCATTTTCACCTCTTTGACATAGATCTCTCCTTCGCCTGACTGCTCAAGGGTCATTCCCTGTTTTTCTGGACCCGACCAGTCAGAGAAGAGCACCTCCCTGGTTTCCTCCTCCTCAGCCATCCTTTAAAAATGAATCATATATTTCATTTACATAGAGCTTTTCAATACAAGAAGAATCTCAGACACTTTCAAGACCATCAACATTAAGTTAGTTCACGGGTGGATCTTTACATAGAGAGAGAGAGAGAGAGAGAAAGAGAGACAGAGAGAGAGAGAGACAGAGAGAGAGAGAGACAGAGAGAGAGAGACAGAGAGAGAGAGAGAGAGAGAGAGGAGAAACCACAAGAAATATAAAATGCAAACAAAGACTATAGTATTTCTTAAGGTGATTTCTAAGTAGGTGAAATACCTTTGTTTTTTCTTGTCCTCTGTCTATGCTCTGGTGTCGTTTGTTTCTGCCTTGGTTTTCCTGAAAAACAAAACATGACGTAACATAAGTACTGTTGACTCGTGAACATGCTTTCTCATATCATCAGCAAACCATTCACATCTGTAAAAATGAAAACCCTGTAAAAATGTGTACCAAACTTAAGGCACCTGACGTATTTGCATGTGTATTTGTTTTTACGAAAACCATGTTCTACCTGTCACTCATTGCATAGTTACAACAAGCTGTTGTTATGTCCAAGATACATGCAATGTCCAAGATACATGCCATGTCCAAGATACATGCCATGTCCAAGATATATGCAATGTCCAAGATACATGCCATGTCCAAGATATATGCCATGTCCAAGATACATGCCATGTCCAAGATATATGCAATGTCCAAGATATATGCAATGTCCAAGATATATGCAATGTCCAAGATACATGCAATGTCCAAGATACATGCCATGTCCAAGATATATGCAATGTCCAAGATATATGGGGCGGCAGGTTAGCCTAGTGGTTAGAGCATTGGACTAGTAACTGAAAGGTTCAAATCCCCGAGCTGACAAGGTACAAATCTGTTGTTCTGCCCCTGAACAGGCAGTTAACCCCACTGTTCCTAGGCCGTCATTGAAATAAGAATGAGTTCTTAGTTAAATGTGTTGCCTAGTTAAATAAAGGTTAAAAAAATGCAATGGCCAAGATATATGCAAAGTCCAATAGATGGTGCTAAAAAACCCTTGATAGGTGAGTAGTATTGCCTTGTCCTATAAAACCAGCCAACTCTCAGGTCCCCTCCCTTTCTCCTGTGCGGTGTGGAAATTTGGTTGGAGTTGGACTGTGACCACACCCTGCCCTGAGGAAAGCTGCCTGATCCTGCAGTCTACACCTCCAATGTCCATACTGAGAACAATGTAGCTGTAGCTGCCGTTCTTTAGACATGCACATATGCACACACAAATAAATATACATACTTTTAATTTTAATTTTATTGAACTTGTTTTGTACACATCGGGCCGTATAGAAATAGCTCAGTCAAGGTTAAGAACCAACTGTAATTTCCCATGTTTGATGTAGCGCCCTGGTGTGACTGCTGACAAGACTATTTTCTGTCAACTATTTGTTGTGAAATAGACCTCCACATTTGTAACTATCGTCAATTCTCTGGGCATATTCAGGGTGTGTTCAAGGTTGTGAAAGCACATAAATAATACTGGATGTATAATTTTACAGATGGGGATTATTGGGTTCCACCCTTTGATTTCACAGGTTTAGGGAAGGCCCATTTTGTTGTAAATGAACTGTGATGCAACAGACAAAATTATGCTGCATATCCAACCTGGTCTCATAGCCTACACGTAACATAGAAAACGTAAATCCGGGAAACTCAAATTAGCATGATATGTTACGTTTGGTATGGTGACATAAGACAGATGGTTACTGAAGGCAAATGTGAAAAGAGGATGGTTGGTTTGAGTGGATGAGTAGGCAAACGTCTAGCAACCCAAAGGTTGCGTCTTCGAATCTCATCACAAGACAATTTTTGCTTATTAGAAACTTTTCGACTACTTACTACATTTTAGTGACTTTGCAACTACTTAGCATGTTAGCTAACCCTAACCTTAACCCTTTGGACCTAACCCCTAGTGCTAACGTTAGCCAGCTAGCTAACGTTGACCACAACAAATTGGAATTCTTAACATATCATACGTTTCGCAAATTTGTCAAATGTTGTACTTTTTTTTTAGCAAATTCGTAACATATTGCACAAATTGCAATTAGTAACATATTGTACAAATGCAATTCATAACATTTCATACGAATTACAATTCGTAACATATCATAAGAAATGGGTAATGGACATCCACAAATGAATACATACCATACAAAAAGGAGTCTCTTGGATTTCCGTACGGAGTAATAGGAAATGCTCTGAGATATAAAGCACTTTGACAGGGAGGAACGATCAAAAAGTGCGCCACAAAATACAACACAGCAAGAAAGTGTTTTGTTTACATGGTTTACTTGCCAGGGTGAAGTGCCTGTCCCGTCCAACACACACATTGGGGACAGATAACCCATTGTTTGGTTAATGTCAACTCCTCCAACATCCCACCCCTGTAATTACATAAGCCATGTCTATGCTGTATCAACCTCCACCTACGCAGACAGCGGAGGCCTGTGTTACACCATTGCTTTAGATACTGACGGACAATTACGTCCGTTTTCAAAGGGACCCTAATTCATCAAGAAGACGGTGTAGGGTGCATCCCAAATGTTCCCTAGATAGTGCACTACTTTTGACCAAGATCCAGGGTGCCATTTGACTGAAGATAAATGATCCAGTGTTCAATATACATTCCTGACCTTTATGGAAAGAACGTTCAGATGAATACTGTACAGAAAAACATATTTCTTCAAACGTTTGCTGACTGATTGTTCTGTACCATGTATAAATAAATAAATATATATATATATATATGCCAAAAGTGTGCAAAGATGTCATCAAGGTAAAGGGTGGCCATTTTGAAGATTCTCAAATATCAAATATACTTTGGTTACTACATGATTCCATATGTGGCATCGGGTAGCCTAATGGTTAGAGCGTTGGGCCAGGTAGCCTAATGGTTAGAGCGTTGGGCCAGGTAGCCTAGTGGTTAGAGCGTTGGGCCAGGTAGCCTAATGGTTAGAGCGTTGGGCCAGGTAGCCTAATGGTTAGAGCGTTGGGCCAGGTAGCCTAGTGGTTAGAGCGTTGGGCCAGGTAGCCTAGTGGTTAGAGCGTTGGGCCAGGTAGCCTAGTGGTTAGAGCGTTGGGCCAGGTAGCCTAGTGGTTAGAGCGTTGGGCCAGGTAGCCTAGTGGTTAGAGCGTTGGGCCAGTAACTGAAAAGTTGCTGGATCGAATCCTCCGAGCTGACAAGGTAAAAATCTGTCGTTCTTCCCCTGAGCAAGGCAGTTAACGCACTGTTCCTAGGCCGTCATTGTAAATAAGACTGACCTGCCAGGTTAAATTAAATGTGTTATTTCATAGCTTCACTATTATTCTACAATGTAAAAATAAAGAAACACCCTTGATTGAGTAGGTGTATCCAAACTTTTGACTTGTAATACACTATCGTTCAAAAATGTTGGGTATATTTTTTCAAATGTTTTTCTCTTTTTTTTTTCTCTGGGAAGTGCCGTAAGTGAGCATTTCACTGTTCGTCTACGTTTGCGAAGCATGTGACAAATAACATGTGATTTTATAGAAACATGGAAACAGACAAGACAGTAAATACAGTATGAACAATATTTACACCAAAGATGATGTTGTCTCGTCTTGCAATGAAAATGTTAGCTCTCTCTCTCTCTCTCTCTCTCTCTCTCTCTCTCTCTCTCTCTCTCTCTCTCTCTCTCTCTCTCTCTCTCTCTCTCTCTCTCTCTCTCTAGAATGCACATGCTTTCGAAATGACATATACCGTAATGTAAGTAATTCTAGATATGAATCAGATCATAGCTATGAGATTCTATTCCTGCTGGTACATTAAAACCCAACAACAAGCACAGCCAGTCTAGCTAAAGGGAGTGACTTTAACAAGGCAACCTCGCAGACCTACCGAATCTGCAATGTCAAAGGATACATCCCAAATGACACCTTATTCCCTACATAGTGCAATACTTTTGACAATGGCCCATCAAAAGTAGTGCACAACATTGGGAATAGGGTGTTATTAATCAAAGACGGCTTGATCTAATTAACTCATGAAGATCAAATTCCACTCAGGTCAACTGACACTGCTAGCTAGTAATACAATCTAAAACGGATCCGGATTATCATGACCAAAATGTATTCTAAGTAAATCAAAAACAGAGAGAGAGAGTGTGTGTGTGTGTGTGTGTGTGTGTGTGTGTGTGTGTGTGTGTGTGTGTGTGTGTGTGTGTGTGTGTGTGTGTGTGTGTGTGTGTGTGTGTGTGTGTGTGTGTGTGTGTGTGTGTGTGTGTGTGTGTGTGTGTGCATGTTTTTCTCAAAGTCAACACGCCATGTTAGAGATCGAACGCGCACACACCACACGTGACACACCTGAGCCCTCCAAAATTGCATTCATCAGAGGAATTAGAAATCATCAAAAGAGCCACACAAAAAAAAACATAACGTCCCATTTCATGATTAGCCTCTACTACACCGGGATCTGTTGGTCATCTGACTGTTTCCCCATTTCAGAGCTTATTTGCATCTGCAATAGAGACATTCAAGGATTTGAGAGACCCAGGAGACTGAAACGATTTGGCATGGGTCCTCAGATCATCAAAAAGGTTCTACAGCTGCACCATCGAGAGCATCCTGACAGGTTGCATCACCGCCTTGTATGGCAACTGCTCGGCCTCCGACCGCAAGGCACTACAAAGGGTAGTGCGAACGGCCCAGTAAATCACTGGGGCCACGCTTCCTGCCATCCAGGACCTCTGTTTATTATCTATAGTCCCTTTACCTCTACCTACATATACATATTACCTCAGTTACCTCAACTAACCTGTACCCCCTGCACATTGACTCTGTACCGGTACCCCCTGTATATAGCCTCCACATTGACTCTGTACTGGTACACCCTGTATATAGCCTCCACATTGACTCTGTACCGGTACCCCCTGCACATTGACTCTGTACCGGTACCCCCTGTATATAGCCTCCACATTGACTCTGTACTGGTACCCCCTGTATATAGCCTGCACATTGACTCTGTACTGGTACCCCCTGTATATAGCCTGCACATTGACTCTGTACCCCCTGTACCCCATTGACTGTATATATAGCCTCCACATTGACTCTGTACTGGTACCCCCTGTATATAGCCTGCACATTGACTCTGTACTGGTACCCCCTGTATATAGCCTGCACATTGACTCTGTACTGGTACCCCCTGTATATAGCCTGCACATTGACTCTGTACTGGTACCCCCTGTATATAGCCTGCACATTGACTCTGTACTGGTACCCCCTGTATATAGCCTCCACATTGACTCTGTACCCGTACCACCTGTATATAGCCTCCACATTGACTCTGTACTGATACCCCCTGTATATAGCCTCCACATTGACTCTGTACTGGTACCCCCTGTATATAGCCTCCACATTGACTCTGTACTGGTACCCCCTGTATATAGCCTGCACATTGACTCTGTACTGGTACCCCCTGTATATAGCCTCCACATTGACTCTGTACTGGTACCCCCTGTATATAGCCTCCACATTGACTCTGTACTGGTACCCCCTGTATATAGCCTGCACATTGACTCTGTACTGGTACCCCCTGTATATAGCCTCCACATTGACTCTGTACCCGTACCCCCTGTATATAGCCTCCACATTGACTCTGTACTGGTACCCCCTGTATATAGCCTGCACATTGACTCTGTACTGGTACCCCCTGTATATAGCCTCCACATTGACTCTGTACTGGTACCCCCTGTATATAGCCTCCACATTGACTCTGTACTGGTACCCCCTGTATATAGCCTCCACATTGACTCTGTACTGGTACCCCCTGTATATAGCCTCCACATTGACTCTGTACTGGTACCCCCTGTATATAGCCTGCACATTGACTCTGTACTGGTACCCCCTGTATATAGCCTCCACATTGACTCTGTACCGGTACCCCCTGTATATAGCCTCCACATTGACTCTGTACTGGTACCCCCTGTATATAGCCTGCACATTGACTCTGTACTGGTACCCCCTGTATATAGCCTCCACATTGACTCTGTACCCGTACCCCCTGTATATAGCCTCCACATTGACTCTGTACTGGTACCCCCTGTATATAGCCTCCACATTGACTCTGTACCGGTACCCCCTGTATATAGCCTCCACATTGACTCTGTACCGGTACCCCTGTATATAGCCTCCACATTGACTCTGTACTGGTACCCCCTGTATATAGCCTCCACATTGACTCTGTACTGGTACCCCCTGTATATAGCCTCCACATTGACTCTGTACCGGTACCCCCTGTATATAGCCTCCACATTGACTCTGTACCGTAACACCCTGTATACAGTCTCCACATTGACTCTGTACTGGTACCCCCTGTATATAGCCTCCACATTGACTCTGTACTGGTACCCCCTGTATATAGCCTCCACATTGACTCTGTACCGGTACCCCCTGTATATAGCCTCCACATTGACTCTGTACTGGTACCCCCTGTATATAGCCTCCACATTGACTCTGTACCGGTACCCCCTGTATATAGCCTCCACATTGACTCTGTACTGGTACCCCCTGTATATAGCCTCCACATTGACTCTGTACCGGTACCCCCTGTATATAGCCTCCACATTGACTCTGTACCGGTACCCCCTGTATATAGCCTCCACATTGACTCTGTACTGGTACCCCCTGTATATAGCCTCCACATTGACTCTGTACTGGTACCCCCTGTATATAGCCTCCACATTGACTCTGTATCAGTACCCCCTGTATATAGCCTCCACATTGACTCTGTACTGGTACCCCCTGTATATAGCCTCGTTACTGTTGTGTATTTTCCTGTTCCCGCTTCCCTCCCTCTTTTGGAACATAGCTTCATGATCTAGAGAATTATTTGGGCAGTCCTTGTTCTCACAGTTTTGACATATTCCTGGCAAGGTGTACTGGGAGTGGCAGAGAGAGAATGTGAGGGAGGGATGAATGGGTGGGGGAGAGAGAAACATGAAGAGGAAGAGAGAGAAGAGAGAGAGAGAGAGAGAGAGAGAGAGAGAGAGAGAGAGAGACAGGGAGGGGAGGGGAGGGAGGGGTGAATGGGTGGGGGAGAGAGAAACATGAAGAGGAAGAGAGAGAAAGAGAGAGAGAGAGAGAGAGAGAGAGAGAGGGAGGAGACAGGGGAGGGGAGGGAGGGGTGAGAGAGAGGAAAGAACACAGGGAGGGGAGGAGAGGGTGAGAGAGTGGAGAGAACAAATTGATGGGAGGGGTGAGAGCAGGGGGGTGAGAGAGAGGGAGAACATGGGAGGGGGGCCTAACTGTTCCAGGGCCAGTTCCTGTGGAATGTCAGCCTAGAAGTAAACTTGTCATCATGCCAGGGACCTTAAAACCACAGACAGCTGCTTTACAACCTCTGTAGAAAACAGAGAGAGAAGAACTGTTTAAATGTTCCAGTTATTTATTAGTGAATTTCATTTAATATTTCCAGTCTTTCTGTCCATTAACGACACAATGTTATGTTTCTCCCAACTTGCTTTCACTTAGACAATCTCCTCACACTAGAGATCAAATCAAATTGTATTGGTTACATACACATGTTTAGCAGATGTTATTGTGGCTGTAGCAAAATGCTTGTAAATGAGACAGGGAAGGACAATATAGGAAAGGAGACAAGGAAGGACACTATAGGAAAGGAGACAAGGAAGGACTATATAGGAAAGGAGACAGGGAAGAACAATATAGGAAAGGAGACAAGGAAGGACTCTATAGGAAAGGAGACAGGGAAGAACAATATAGGAAAGGAGACAAGGAAGGACTCTATAGGAAAGGAGACAGGGAAGGACTCTAGGAAAGGAGACAAGGAAGGACACTATAGGAAAGGAGACAAGGAAGGACTCTATAGGAAAGGAGACAGGGAAGGATTCTATAGGAAAGGAGACAGGGAAGATCAATATAGGAAAGGAGACAGGGAAGGACTCTATAGGAAAGGAGACAGGGAAGAACAATATAGGAAAGGAATGAAATATGAGCAGGAAGAGGAAACAACTGTTAAGTACCGTAATCCAACTCTTAACATCAAACAGACACACAGATCAGGAGGGAAACTATGGTTTGTATAATTGCTGTAATGTAAAGTCACATGACCAGCTGGCTGAGGGGTAAACAACACTGTATTGCTGTAATGTAAAGTCACATGACCAGCTGATTGAGGGGTAAACAACACTGTATTGCTGTAATGTAAAGTCACATGACCAGCTGATTGAGGGGTAAACAACACTGTATTGCTGTAATGTAAAGTCACATGACCAGCTGGCTGAGGGGTAAACAACACTGTATTGCTGTAATGTAAAGTCACATGACCAGCGTATTGAGGGGTAAACAACACTGTATTGCTGTAATGTAAAGTCACATGACCAGCGTATTGAGGGGTAAACAACACTGTATTGCTGTAATGTAAAGTCACATGACCAGCTGGCTGAGGGGTAAAACAAACAGTGAACAAGACTTGTGTTCATGGAATCATACGACAGACAAGCAGTCATAGAAAGCAGTCAAACAACTTATCTTTCTTCCATTTCTATCTCTCTGTGCCTTGAGTGCAACAAAAAAAAATCTACCTGTTGAAGGACACACCACACTCGAATCAAATCATTGAGCTCATCGAAATGTGCTCAAGGGAGACATGAAAGTCAATATTTGGGCACAAAAAATGTCAAAGAAGAAAATTGTGGGGAAGGAATGGGAGGGAATGAATGGGAGGGAAGAAATGGGAGGGGAGGTATGGGAGAGGGAAGGAATGGGAGGGAAGGTATGGGACGGAAGGAAGGAATGGGAAATGGGAGGGAAGGAAGGAATGGGAGGGAAGGAATGGGACGGAATGGGAGGGAAGGAAGGAATGGGAAATGGGAGGGAAGGAAGGAAGGTATGGGAGGGAAGGAAGGAATGGGAAATCGGAGAGAAGGTATGGGAGGGAAGGAATGGGAGGGAAGGAATAGTACGGAAGGAAGGAATGGGAAATGGGAGGGAGGGAAGGAATGGGAGGGAGGGAAGGAAGGAATGGGAGGGAAGGAAGGAAGGAATGGGAGGCAAGGAAGGAAGGAAGGAAGGAATGGGAAATGTGAGGGAAGGAAGGAATGGGAGGGAAGGAATGGGAAGGAAGGAATGGGAGGGAAGGAATGGGAAATGGGAGGGAAGGAAGGAATGGGAAATGGGAGGGAAGGAAGGAATGGGAGGGAAGGAATGGGAAGGAAGGAATGGGAGGGAAGGAATGGGAAGGAAGGAATGGGAAATGGGAGGGAAGGAATGGGAAGGGGATGAGCATCATACATCATCATTGTGGTTTGCTGTGTAACTGTGCTATGAGAGAAAGCCTGCAGGGAACACGAGGACAGACCACCCGACCAGAAAGCTTCTGGTTTCTGACAATGGCAGCTCCTAACCAGTTAGTTAACCCGCCTCTTTCTGACCACAGAACAATTCTGTATACGCCTGTTTCCTTTCTGCCCTTATTGGCTATATTGTCTACATACTGTTTGGCGGTTTGGTATTCCTTAGACTTTGGACACTAAAAATGTATCTTGCCGCAGCTGCTACTACCAACAGTTAAACAGTGTGATCTGGCAGTGCTTGACTTGCCATTTCATATTAAAGGTGGGGGGCTGGACTAAACAGGTGGTCGAGCTATGGCATGGGGGGCAAAGAGGAGGCATACACAGGGTGTCAGATTTCTCCAAGGCAGGCCTTTCACAGCTGAATGGAGACATGACCTTCCAGGTTCAAAGAAGGTTCTGTGACAAACATTCCTAAAGAGGTTCTAGAGTCTGACTTTAGAATCACCAAGGTCTAAATCAACAAAGACAATAGAATGCTGTTGAACAAAACAAAATGACAGCAACAAGATGAACTCTATTATATTTGTGGAGATATTCAGTTTACAGTAACTGATATGTTTTGTGTTGTGTTTAGTCTGTGTCTTGTCGTCAACATCTTGGAGGACTATATCTTTGAATGAAGGACACTTACGTACTTTGGATTGCTCAAGCAAGGCCAAGGGCTCTGTCTCTTTGCTTCCTGTTGGTCTGTTAACAGAGGGACACACGGAGAGAGAGAAGAGGAATAGGAGTTAATCACATTGATTGATCGACTAGTTAGGTTCATTCTCACGTCCACACACCTCTCTTGCATGTGTTACTCACACAAGAGAGCAACCAACTTCAAGACATTTATGGCATTGATGGCTTTCGGAAAGACATAGAAACAAATGCATAAACTACGCCCGTACTTCTACGCTATTGGTCCAGGGATATCTAGTCTACATGACGACGTCTGCAGTGTGTTGTGATTGTGTCCTTCCTAACAATGCAATGAACTTTCACCTCAGAGAGAATTCCTTTAATCAGCTGGAGGGGCACTCCGAAACATTAATAATGAACCTGCCTGGGTGAGAATGAAGTCTTGATGGCAAAGAGTACCAATTATGTAAAACACTCCCTTAAATGATGTGTATGCAGCTACTGCTGCGTCACAACAAATCTATGTGATGACGTTGAACAACTGATTGGATTTGCAAAAACTTATCAACGTAAGGACATTTTGTCTTTTTTTCACCCAAATTGTTTACCTTAAATCCAACAACGTGGTTTAAATGTTTAGAAAGATTTCACATTAAATTGACGTTAGTGGACAACTCAACCAAATGTAAATCAAAACTAGACGTTTAAACTGACGTCTGTGCCCAGTGGGTAATGTGAATTATATGGCAGACCATACCATAGCAGGCAGCCATACCATAGCAGGCAGCCATACCATCCTAAATATGCACCGTAGATCACTCAACACAACAAGATACACTTCAGGCAGGTCATTTCAGTTTCCCAACTCAATGCAAAGACTAGTATGTTTGAACGCATATTGCTGGACTATCAAACGTTGCCAAATCAGTCCCATACAAAAACAGTCACGAGGTATTGGCCCTTTACTTATAATGTTCCCCTGGGGAGTCAACACCTTGGCTTGTACACACACCTCACATACCCAGCTGCTATCTCCCGTAGGCCTGATGTCTGCATGTGGCTGCTAATACGTTTAGCCAAGATTCACTTTCAGTTAAGGTCTATTAACATCTTAGAAACAACTAGCGACTAGCCTTAGGCCAACATAACAGATAGCGTCTCGCTTGAGGTTATAGCGCCTCCAGAACGTATTCCCACACCCATGACATTTTGTTGTAGTAGTGGGGAGGACAACACCGACATTTCTCACTTAAATCATTTTACAGACACAAAAAGATCCCACCTTGTCTAGCGTATTTTGTTGTTTGTGGATATTTAGAAAGTTTAACTGAAAAATTTCAGTTTCCATCAGGCATGTCCTTATATATATATTTTTTTTTTTATTCGACATGAGCTTTACTCACATAAAAAAGTCGGATGGAAACCAGTGTCCCAATACTTTTGGAGCTCACTGTACTAGCACATGTCTGAAGATTCATGACTCATACTTATCCGATTTAAGACTCATGACTCATACTATAAAGTATCTGGAGAATTCTGATTTCCTGAATGATTATGGTCATTTTCAGCACAGCCTTTATTAAGCTTTGAGACGACTATATTTTCGAAGTTATAATTGTATAAGCATATGCTAGCCAACTGCTTTGGAATTGATATATATTTATTTTCAAATAAAACTTTGCCATTTGTCTAGACAGTAAAAGCTGAACTTGGTACGTTATATTAAAAATGCTTTCATTTCGGCTTAGGTCACAATTCCTGTCCACGTTTGAAGATTACTGCTTAGACTGGACGAGGGTACTGTGAAACAAAGAAGAGTCTTTCCTCTGGAGCAGCAACAGCAAATGGTGGACTGGATTCCTCACAGACAGGACAGGACCAGTGACAACCTGCCCCATTTTCAAAATTCTTTAAAGACAAGTAGTTTTTTTTTGTAACTGTCATTAGTCTGCTGCCTCCTCCCCTGTTGTTGTATAAAGCTGAACTGTTCAATACCTCAAAAAAAGTACAACAAATAAATGTGTTTACAATCCTAAGAGACTTTATTATTTATTTATCTTCCCTCACCACCAGCAAACAGGTTGTTGTTTTATTTGTTTATTAGAGACACTTTCAGTTGAAAAACAGAACTCAAAGTCAAAGTTATAGTTATAGTAAAGGGTAAAAAAAAATACGAAAAGCTTTCCAGGATTTTGATTGGTTACTTGACAGGCTGAACTAGTTTGAGTGTCAAACGCAAACCTTTGATGCAAAGCACAGGTACAGTGTTAACAAATTGGATCTAAGCTTTTGATTTATAGTTATGCATCACTCCGGTGTTCCGTTTGTGCTTCCTGTTGAAGTTGTAGAAGAGCAGAAACCAAGCACGTCATAGCTACATGTCGTTGTCTATAGCGATAGGGTCTGGCAACGGATCCAACAAGTGTTTCTCCCTTAACTGATCCCCCCACCCCCACCCCCAGCCACCAGTAATTTCAAACCCTCATTAAAGTCTTTCATCACAACACCGTCAAACTAAAACATCTTCCTATCCTTACTGCTTTATTGTTGGCGCAGCTAGCTGGTTGGTTATTTCTGCCTGGTACTGAAATAGATAGGTCAGTGGTGATAAACACCAAGCGATACGAGGTCGGATTGTCACTGTGTTTGCATAGAGAGACTCAGGGTACGGCAGCTGTCTAAACTAGCAGACACCAGAGGCGTTGTATTCATTTGTCTCCTGTCACGAAGGGGAGATCAACAACATATGTAGTAGGGCGGACGCCAATCAGTCGACTGGTCCGATTGTTCGGTCGTTAGGGTGTTAGCCCGACCGCCATGCACCTCCCAGAGTACACAACCTATGCTACACTTGTGAGAAACAAGTTTTGGTATATTTCATTCCATTTACGAGTTTTGTCAATTTAGTCTAGAGCTCCTGTCAATGTTGAGTAAGGACGTGCACGCATAGAAGTAGGTCTATAGGCTACCTGGCCTGCGTGCAAATGTAGGCATATAAATGTGACCATTTGAGCATCTGATGGTATTTCTGCTTAACACACCACCACTAATGAGCTGTGGAGCATCTCAAAGTAATGTTTTCTTCACCTCAAACAGCAAGAAAAGTCTGTTTTTACATCCCTTGAGAATGATAATAGTTCCTCCATGTATTTGAAAAATATTTCCAGCTCTTTCCCTTTCAATTACCACTCAGCGTGATAGGGGAAAAATGTCATGCTCTGATCCAATGGAAACGTCATAAAATAGGCCTACCTGATTACTTCTTATCAGTGCTCTGATCCAATGGAAACGTCATAAAATAGGCCTACCTGATTACTTCTTATCAGTGCTCTGATCCAATGGAAACGTCATAAAATAGGCCTACCTGATTACTTCTTATCAGTGCTCTGATCCAATGGAAACGTCATAAAATAGGCCTACCTGATTACTTCTTATCAGTGCTTGACGTGGACTGAATTAGGTTCCGGTCACTCATTTTGGGTGCTGGTATTGTATATATTTAGGTGCAGTTCCACAATAACTTTTAGCTAATTCTATCAGAGGAATAGAGCAGAAGAACATTTTAGGTGCTGGTACTCGGCTCCAGTGAGCTCCTGCCCAAGTCAAGCACTGCTTCTTATCGCTTGCGCAAATAGCCTACAGCTGTGTCTGTCCCAAGCTCACTGGCGTGGGAAACTCTGAGGGCCCAGAATATTTTATAAAATGTTGCAAGCTTCAGCCAACACAAGCTAATAGTTGATCAAATGTTCCAAGTTTGTTGCAGACAGGCTGAATATGGTTGAACAGATATTTATTATTATCGGGATATTTTCTACCTGCAGGCTGCAATGTTTTTATTTGTTGGATTTATATAGGCAATTTTTTGACATAGTTGGCAAAAGCAATAGAAGTTACATTTTAGGATTGCATCAATTTCATTTAGATTTGGAGGGAATTTTGATGAACCATGTGAACAACGATTTTGAGAAAAGAATAAGTTATTATGAATGAACTTAAACTATTTCACAAAAAAAGTGCATATGAAAACCATAACTTGCACACAGATCGGTTGAAATGGTAAGATAAATTGGCATTCCACATGAGAAATGTTACCGACTCCTGGTGTAGCCTATTACCGGCAACTTCAGGAGAGTAACGGCAGAATATTTTAAAGCCAGTACCAGCAGCAGGAGGAGGATGGTCAGGTTAAAGTTTTTTTTTTTTATTCTGGTTATCTAGATCTCTGGCGCCCTCTTGGGGCATTTGTCTTATTTAATCAATCCGTAAGCTTAAAGCATCAGACAAGCTCAATACATAGAGTTGATTTTATTAAAACACATAGAAAAATAGACGTTGAAAAATGTTGGCCAATCGATTGGTTAAAAGAACAGACAACTTTGTGGGCTCTGTATTCCATTCAAGGAAGCAGATTCAGGTAAGGTTGATCTGATTTGCATTGGTTGTTTTAATGTCTGTTTGGAAACATTTTCTGACTAGATAAATGGATATTGTCAATTGTGCTATTAACATAGGAAAATGTCAACCTTGACTTGCATTCACTTGTTACATGGGCATCACACATCCAAAACACTATTTACTATTGGTCACACCTATGTGGTAAAGTGAACACCATTAGTTAAAGCAAGGCGACTGGAATGACAGATACAGAAATGTTCTGAGAATTGTGGGGAAACACCTTCACCTATCATAGTACTGTTTTGGTAAACTAGTTCAAGGTCACTGCAAAACTAAGCTGAACAAATCTCAGGTGGGTTGAATCCAGAAAGGAAACAGCGTGGCCCCCAGACTACTGCTGACCATCACCAGCTCAGCAGTACACACAGAGGAGTGATCAGCGCTAGCTAACTCGCTAGTGGCAGGGTAGCCTAGTGGTTAGAGCATTGGAGCACTAGTAACCGGAAGGTTGCAAGATCAAATCCCCGAGGTGACAAGGTCAAAATCTGTTTATCTGCCCCTGAACAAGGCAGTTGACCCACTGTTCCTAGGCTGTCATTGAAAATAAGTATTTGTTCTTAACTGACTTGCCTAGTCAAATAAAAGCTGTGTAGGGCTGGCTTGGGAATTTGACTGACTAGCAATATTGATTGTACCATGAGTGTACTGTCAAAATGTCTGTGATCTGATGGGCTTTCCCCGTTCTAGTCAGTCAAACAAACTTATTTATTTCTATGTGCCTAAGTTCTTTTCACCATGTCAGCGCTAGCTTGTTTGCTATTGGATCGGATCAACGGGCTAGGCTACCTCAGGCAGTGCTTGCTTGCTAAAGGAGCAGCAGGCTAAAGGGCTAGGTGCTGTGCTGTGCTACGGGGCTGGGCCCCACCCTAGCCTCCAGCCCTGTCTCAGCGCTAGCAATTAGCTTGCTAAGAGATTGGAGCGATAGGCTACAAGGCTGGGCCCCACCCTAGCCTCCAGCCCTGTCTCAGCGCTAGCAATTAGCTTGCTAAGAGATTGGAGCGATAGGCTACGAGGCTGGGCCCCACCCTAGCCTCCAGCCCTGTCTCAGCCCTAGCAGTTAGCTTGCTAAGAGATTGGAGCAATAGGCTACGAGGCTGGGCCCCACCCTAGCCTCCAGCCCTGTCTCAGCCCTAGCAGTTAGCTTGCTAAGAGATTGAAGCAACAGGCTACGGGGCTGAGATCCACCTTCTAGCTAGATTGCTAAGAGAGCAACCAACGTGCTAGGCAACAGGGCTGGGTGTTGTTCTGTGCTCTAACGGGCTGAGCAGGCCAGGCCCTGGGATGGGTGTTGTGCTGTGCTCTACGGGGCTGAGCAGGCCCCACCCTGCCTCTACCACATTCCTTGATAGAGTTGTCAGGCCAGCTGGAACAGAGCCTAGTCTCTCCTCTCCTGTCTCTCTCTCTCTCTCGCAGTGACTAACTCCAAAGAAATGTCCTGCACTCACTCTACCCAGCCTCTTCGTGTGCTGTCTGCCACCCAGAGCATGTCAGCACAGGGTTCAGCCACAAAACAGAATCACTTTCTTCTTTTTTTTTTCTTTTTTTTTTCTTTCTTTCTTTCTTTATTCTGTTGGGTTGTGCAACTACAATCATCATCACTGAATGGATCTCTGTACATGATTGTGCCAAGGAGCCATAGAGACACTCCAGTTTAGTAAATACCTAGTGAGTTAGTCTTGTCTCTGAAAGAGGCAGTGAAAGTGAATGAAACCAGAGAGCAAAGGATCTGTCGGTCAAGACAACAATAAAGAATAGATTGAATGGTGACTGTGATAAGAACACTAATAAAACAATGAAGTGTGAAACCCTGGTGAGTGAGTGGCAAGATTTGGTTAAGGGTCTATGGGCCCTGGTTAAAAGTAGTGCACTATGAATGGAATAGGGTGCCATTTGGGATGCATCCTTAGTTGCGGAATTATTCCAATGTTATCAAACAGAATTATCTCAATGTTTTCCTCCTTCCTTTATTGTGGGGAGTAGTTGCAATCGAAGGGGTGGACTGATCAGCTGACAAAGCAACATTTGTTACTACTAACTGACCTGACTAGTTTACAGACCAGAGAGAGAAATGCAGAGAGAGAGAGGTTTTACATAAGCAAAGATAAAAATAAAAAAATTTGGCAGAGGAAAATGTGATTATTCTTCAGTACGTAAAACCTCAAAATCAAACAACATAACATCGTTCAATAACTGAACTTGAAATTATTTATTACACTGATTTGCAAGTGGAATATATCCTTTATATAGAAATGATTTACATTTTGTTTCCAACACGCATCAAAATGCACCAACAACTAAGGATGGTATACAAAAAAGAAAAAATAAGTATTGTTATTTGTACTGTAGGCTTTTGTTGTCTGACCCAAAGTGGCAGGAACACTGTTTATTGCTTGTGTGAATGTCACCAGTGACTAATGGTATTTACAGGCTTATAGCACACCTCCATTTTTAATCTTAAAGTGATGGAGCTTTGCAAATCTCCATTTAATACCTGAAATTCTATTACATTCTATAGTTATTGTTGACATTAATCATTATAACGTCTTCCAGTGACATGACATATTGATACATAGTGTTTAACACACCTGTAACCTTTTGACTTGTGCAACTTTCTGCACGTTCTATAGGCTAGCGGTTTTATTTCAGAGTACAAGAACAACTATGATTGGAAACAAGTGCTGAGAAGGAGGTAAACAAATTACAGGTTAAAAAACATATGTGAGCCAGAATCTGTTGCCAGCAAGATAACAACCTCAACAAAGCAAAATATAAGTCTAAATTAACATTCCTCGCACTGCCACAATGATATTTAGGCATTCCATTCCAAACAACATGTACGTACAGATGTAGGATCTTAATTTGACCAGTTTCGCACAGCAGGAAAATAATCCTGCAGCAACGGGAAATGTGAATATTTCTGTGGATTATAATTAAATTTACATTTTTGTAGGGGTTGATAAATGTTTTGTTTAGTTAGGGCAAATCAAGTCTGAATTTGTGGAAATTACAAACTTTATAATAATTGTTAAACCTTGAATACACTACAAATTTGTAGGGTGATCAACAGGGTGATCAAATTAAGGGTGATCAAATTAAAGATCCTATATCTGTTCGCCACATGTCAACTCTAGTCAGAGCTGTATAAAGGGAGTTAAAAGGTGGAGGGGGGTTGCACGGTTGCACATATGCAAGGTTGTGTAAGGTTACAGCGTTAATACTGTCAAGTTTTTTCTGTGTTTCTTAGTTGTTATCTTTGTGATAGTGAAACCACTATCGCCTAGGATAGGTGTCCGTTAACACATACTAAATTAAGGCACCATTTGCACTGAGTGACAATTACCTTTCAAACTAACTTTCCAGCTGAAATAATACAAGTAATAAAAAATATATGTCAAATAAAACATTATCTGATTCAATTTCTTTAGAAAGGGGCACATGCCAGGGATGTCCCCTCTCCCCCCTCCTGTTTGCACTTGCAATTAAACTGCTTGCAGAAGGAATTAGACAGGACCCAAACGTAACAGGCATCAGTATTGGTAAACATAAATATAAACTAAACTTATTTGCAGATGATATCCTGATATACCAGACCAATAATGAAAACTCAATGCCTCCCTTGCTAAAAACTATTTTCAGAAAAAAAAAATTAGGAATAACTCATGATCTACAGCAATTCTTTAAGTGGACCAGAAAAAATATTAAATACTTAGACGGTTAATAAGTGACAACAAACAACAAATATATAAAGGTAACTTTATCCCATTATTCAACAATATGAAAGCAGATCTGACTAAATGGAACAAACCTCCCATATATCTTACAGGTAGAATCTTCAGAATGGCGTCGTTATGGCTCCCAAAGTTTTTAGATTTATTCTCGGTAATACCAATTACCCTACCGAAGAAATTCTTTAAATAACTATACTCGGTCATAACAGACTTTATGTTGTCAAATAAAACTTACAGAATAAAGAGGAAAGCTTTTATCTTCTTAAGTCAGGGGGTGATTTTAACCTTCCTGATTTGGATTTGTATCAACTTCCCACCCAGGGCTTTTACTTACGACATTTCCAGTACCAGTCAACGTTTTTCCTTTCAAATGGTACCAAGAATATGCTTATCCTTGCTTCAGGGCCTGAGCTACAGGCAGTTAGATTTGGGTATGTAATTTAAAGTAACCTTGACCAGTCAAAAAATTTGGGCACACCTACTCATTCAAGGATTTTTCTTTATATTTACTATTTTCTACGTTGTAGAATAATAGTGAAGACATCAAAACTATGAAATAACACATATGGAATCATGTAGTAACCCCCAAAAAAGTGTTATACAAATCAAAATATATTTTATATTTCAGATTCTTCAAAGTAAACAAATCAAATATATTTTATATTTCAGATTCTTCAAAGTAAACAAATCAAATATATTTTATATTTCAGATTCTTCAAAGTAGAAGCAAAGTAGCCTTTGTCTTGATGACAGCTTTGCACACTCTTGGCATTCTCTCAACCAGCTTCATGCGGTAGTCACAAGGAATGCATTTCAATTAACAGGTGTGCCTTGTGAAAAGTTAATTTGTGGAATTTCTTTCCTTCTTAATGCATTTGAGGCAATCAGTTGTGTTCTGACAGGGTAGGGGTGGTATAGAGAATATAGCCCTATTTGATAAAAGACCAAGTCCATATTATGGCAAGAACAGCTCAAATAAGCAAAGAGAAACAACAGTCCATCATTACTTTAAGACATGAAGGTCAGTCAATGTGGAAAATGTCAAGAACTTTTCAAGTTTATTCAAGTGCAGTCGCAAAAACCATCAAGCGCTATGATGAAACTGGCACTCATGAGGCCCTCCACAGGAAAAGAAGACCCAGAGTTCCCTCTGCTGCAGAGGGTAAGTTTATTAGCGTTACCTGCACCTCAGATTGCAGCCCAAATAAATGCTTCACAGTGTTCAAGTAACAGACACATCTGAACATCAACTGATCATCCATAAACTATTCCACATGGTAAACTAAAGCCTTCCAAGTGGCTCATTCATCCCCCCCACACTCCTCCCCCCTGTAACTATTCCCCAGGTCGTTGCTGTAAATGATCATGTGTTGTCAGTCAACTTACCTGGTACAATAAAGGGTCAAATAAAAATTGGTAATAGGAAATTATTTCCATGACAGAATTCAAAAGCAATTTTGGACCAATGTAGATATCTTCAAATACATGCAACTTGAAAGTTTCATATCAAGACATTTCGATTTTCAGGAAACATATTTGAATCTGAAAAAGGATGTCCATATGATAGATAAGCTATACAAAACCTTGCAGAGAGCCTATCCAACTGACAATCTCTTTGAAAAAATATAAACTATTGAAAACAAGACTTAAAAATAACTGATATTGGCACAAGATAGAGGGAATGTTGGAACATAACTAATAGTTAACAAAAATGTACACATATTTCATTATAAACTAATGTATATAATTTATTACACAAAAGACAAAATTCACAAATTCTACAGCACAATGGCAGAGTCATGCCTTAAGTGTAAAACTAACAATGACTGAATAATCCATGCCATCTGGGAATCCTATAGTCCAAAAGTTATGGGCAGAGTTTTGCCTTAGTTTTAAATGTAGCCATAATGCTGAGGTGGCTTTGGCACTCACTACGCTCTTAAGTTCTTGATGGTTGCTAGGCAGCGCCCGTTACTACTATCATCCTGGCAGTTCTAAACTTTGCAAGGCATGTCACTTCACCCATGAAAAAATGTATATATATATAATCTTAATTATAACTGGATGGATCCATAAAGAACTGCTGTGGAAATAAAAAATCACTGAACGATGAACATATTGGAATAAAGTATGCTAATGAAATTGAAGGCATCAAATTGTTAGTATGTTCTACTTTTTCAGCTGCATTGAGACAATGTCTGATTTGTATTTTTTTTCCACTAAATCTTTGTTTGGATAGTGTTTATGCTAGGATTAGAAACGTTAGCTTAGTTGAGGTGAGTGCTGCTCAAGATCCTCTTGTCTAGTTGGCTCGTTCATTATCACTGATCAGAACATTTTGCCAGCAATGTTGTGTAGCTTTAACAAGTGGATTAGTTTACTCTTCACTCGCAGCCACTTAGTAGCCTAGGCCCGTCTCCCGACCAAAAGACTGTGACTTGTTCTAATCAATCAATGTGATTTTGTTTCACTGAATGTCCATCTGTATAGTTGGTTAATTCTCTGACTGGGCTTATAAGTGGAGGTGGTTTAGCTCATCAATTCATTTTCTCATCTATCACTAAACAGAAACATTTAGCATGTTATAATTAAGCAATAAGCCACGAGGGGGTGTGGGATATGGCCAATATACCACAGCTGAGGGCTGTCCTTAGGCACAAGCAAACACAGAGTGCCTGGACACAGCCCTTAGCCGTGTTATATTGGCCATATATCAGGAACCCCAGAGCTGCCTTATTGCTATTTAAAAACTGGTTACCAACGTAATTATAGCAGCATAAATAACTGTTTTGAAATACAAGTGGTATACGGTCTGATATACCATGGCTGTCAGCCAATCAGCATTCAGGGCTCGAACCACCCAGTTTATAATGTAGCCTAAACCAAATGTAGATCTATTATTTTGCTTGATCGCCTAAATACTCAAACTCAAAAAAAGCCCGCTGAGGATCTGAAATATGAACACGAGACTCTTGTAAATATAGATTGCTATTATTTTCTATCAGTATCATGATGAAGATACTGTCAATGTAAAACCATATGTCTGCTCCCTAACAAAGTGGAGTGAGGGTAGGAAAGAGATGAAAACATGGATGAAGAAAAAAGCCTGGGCTTGTCCTGGGCTCTGTTTCAAAATATCACCTTTTTTTCCCCACTATGACAGCGGTTCCACACGTTGCCGTGACGACGCAAGTTGTGTTGGGGATTTTTTTTATTTTATATTATTCTGTTATATTTCATTATATTCATAGCCTACTATAAAATATAAGTGTGTTGACTGTGATTAGGGAGGCCTAAGTGTGTCGTGTCTGTTTAATGAACATAATAACTATTGATTTAATGTGCATGGCCATGTACTGTAGAGTATAGACTGCACAGACCAGTAACATAATAACTATTGATTTAATGTGCATATGACCATGTACTGTAGCTTATAGACTGCACAGACCAGTAACATAATAACTATTGATTTAATGTGCATGGCCATGTACTGTAGAGTATAGACTGCACAGACCAGTAACATAATAACTATTGATTTAATGTGCATGGCCATGTACTGTAGAGTATAGACTGCACAGACCAGTAACATAATAACTATTGATTTAATATGCATGACCATGTACTGTAGCTTATAGACTGCACAGACCAGTAACATAATAACTATTGATTTAATATGCATGACCATGTACTGTAGAGTATAGACTGCACAGACCAGTAACATAATAACTATTGATTTAATATGCATGACCATGTACTGTAGAGTATAGACTGCACAGACCAGTAACATAATAACTATTGATTTAATGTGCATATGACCATGTACTGTAGAATATAGACTGCACAGACCAGTAACATAATAACTATTGATTTAATGTTTAATTAACTCAAACATTTTGCCATTCTAATACATTATATTCATATTTTAATGTTTCCTAAAACAAATTAACAATGCATTTCTTAGTGATGGTGTATATTCAATAGATTTTTTTTTAAATAGACGTCCAACCACATCTACTCTACACATCTACTTCCACTCATAAACGTGCCGCCATGTGCACCAGAGATATAAATAAGCTTATCGCGGCAAGAATAACTAAAAAAAATACAAAAATAGGACTGTATGAATTGGGCTCTAAAAAACACTGCCAGATTTAGTTTTTTTACAGGCATAGACAGAATCGTAGGAAGGAGGGTGTAGGGAGTGGCTCTCTCTGAAAAATCTGTGTACAATCGCTCTGTCTGAAAGATGTATTTTGCAATAATTATTGTCATGAAAATTGCTACATTTCATTATGGCAAAATAAGTCCATGAGTCAAGAGATATTTGTTGAGATTTGCTTACGGTTACACAGAGGGGGAGGAGAACCCACCACACTAGTGGAGCTCTAGCCAACAATTTCACAAGTTGGGATCAATAACGTACTACTGTCCTACTTCTGACGGATGGACAACTGTTGCTGCTTTAGTGCACCAGTTATGAAATCTAATCTCCCATAATCTCTCTCTCTCTCTCTCTCCCTTTCTCCCTCTCTCTCCCTCTCTCTGTCCCTCTCTCTGTCTCTCTCTCTGTCTCTCTCTCTGTCTCTCTCTCTGTCTCTCTCTCCCGTACACTCTCCCTCTCTCTCTCTCTCTCTCTGTCCCTCTCTCTGTCTCTCTCTCTGTCTCTCTCTCCCGTACGTCTCTCCCGTACGCTCTCCCTCTCTCTCCCGTACTCTCTCCCGTACGCCCCTGAATGGGACCGTGAGGAGGAAATGACAAAAGGAAGTGTGCGAGAGTCTGGGCTCTTTCCGTTTCACACTGGCACAGTGAGAATGCCACTCCTCTCCTCTGCTATCAACAGTTAGCAGGGGGAACGGTATGGCGGCAGGTTTGGTGGAGTACAAAGATGAGTGTTCAATGAATTCCATGTCCACAGAATTGACAGATTAAGTTAATAAATAACAAAACCAGGTCTGGGTTTGTCAGGGGGCTGTCAAGAACGGTTCTGAATCTGAAGTTGGCTGTGTAGTAACTTATCTCTGACTTTGTTCCAGTTACAATTTGACACTTACTATATTCTCCGTTTTGAACAAGTACTACCATGTCAAATGAACTGTTCAAAACACTGAACATGCAGACATAGGCTATATACTTTTACATACCATCACAATAAAAAAAAAAGTGAACATTTAAAGGTCCAGTACAGTCAAAAAATGTGATTTCCTGTGTTTTATATAGTGTCACACTGAGGTTGGAATAATACTGTGAAATTGTGAAAGTTATGATAATGCCCTTTTAGTGTAAGAGATGTGTAAGAAATGTTTGAAAATATAGCCTGAAATTTTAGCCTGTTTTGGTGGGATGGAGTTTTCCCTGTCTGTCTGGTGACATCACCGGGTGGTGAATGAGTTAATAGACCAATAAGAACGAGAGTTACAAACCTCTCAGCCAATAACAACTAGTTTTAAGTTTTCCCCTCCCCACTCAGACCACTCCCAGACAGTCCTAGCTAAATTCTTGCTTTTCTAAGAGTCTGTATTGGACCTTTAAGCACGACTTGACTGACCATACAACCCTTTTGCTCATAGCCGCTGTCATTATCCATCACTTTCGACAGGAACAACTGGGAGAACCATTACACTTTTACAGTTTTAAGACATTTTCTGTGAGCTCGCTGGCTCTGGTGTCAGCCTGTGGCTAGTGTTCTCTGGGATAGAGACTTTCCTTTCCCTGCTGCTCTACAGAAGAACGTCGGGCCAGGGTGTGGCAGAAATGGGGAAGGGAGCGATTAAAACATTTGAATTTTCCACCCAACTACACAAAGCATAATGTCCGAGGGATCTAAGTCTCTCCGTCTATAACTCTATCTATGTCTATTGGGATGGAGAAACACACAAAAGGTGGCTGTTTGGTTTTATTGTAAATCTTCAAGGTTAATACACGCCTGAAGTTATAACAACGTAGCTGTTTCTGGTATTTAAATACATTCTGTATCTTTGTTACTTAATGTTCTGAGCTCGAATAAAACACCTCTTTCACTCTGAGATGCAAGAGTCTTGATTATTTTTCCCCTCATTTCCTCAAGCCTGGTTTCAATTAGTAAGTATTTCCAAACCACTACATTCCATTACCATACCCCCCCCCTCTCTCTCCCCCCCCCCTCTCTCTCTCTCTCTCTCTCTCCCTCTCTCCCTCTCCACCCTGGCTAGAATCTCAGGATAAAACAAATCGAGTTAAAACTGCAAGTGAGGAGAAAGTCGCTAAAACTCCATTCATGTGAACACGTTAAAACACACTTAAAACAGATGAAAACAGTTTTTTTATTTTTTATTTTTTAGCTAAATTGGAAAGTACAGCTTGATTTATCACACACACTGTATACTTATATACTATATTAAAACCGTTACTATATTATACTCTGAAAAGCGATGTTTTTTGGTGAAGATGGGTTAGAAGATGGTGTTCTAAGATTGCTGTACATGATTGCAGAGTGTGTGTCATTATTTTCTCTCTCTCATGGGTGCGCCTCCCTGAAACAGGGAGTGAGGGAGTGAGGGAGGGAGGGTGGGAGGGAGGGAGGGAGTAAGAGGGTAATAGTAACAAAGTAGAACCCACACCCAAAGCCTGAAGCCTATCTTAAAAGGCTTTTTTTTGTGAACTGCCTTTACTGATAGCTGATTTATTAACAAACAATTACTCTTACTCACACAAACACAAACACAAACACTCGACTTGGTAGATTAGAATCAAATAGGGGAGGGAAAAAAATAACATTACTTAGCTTGACAGGTTTTACATCAAAAAATGATGCTTGGGAGTTTTCTTTGCGTGCAGGGCGATGTTAGAATGATCAATATCCAGGTTGCTGATATGAAGTAACAACTGGACGAGGCTACACATTCTCATGGGGGGGGGGGGTACTTTAACATTGGATAGATAAGCACATAAGCACAAAGGAACATAAACCCTCCTGTATGTGACTGGCGTCGCACCATATACCCCAGTCAGCCTTTATTTTGTGCGCAGTAAAAGAGAGTGAAATAAGAAGTACGACCCAAGTCTCCGTTAATGTGGGTGGTGACACACACCCACTTCATCTCGTGTTCTACATTACAGAACTTTGAACGCGAAAACAAAGTAACACCGCGGACCACCACCCTTCCTCTCACTTAGTGGGTGAAAGACCGTTATTCTTATTTTCAAAAACCGTAATTGTAAAACGAACCTAAAAAAAACACGATTGCCACGTCATTTAACAAATGCCTTACAACTTTGTGAGTTTACCAGATAGGATACCATCACC
Organism: Oncorhynchus nerka; assembly: GCF_034236695.1. Lineage (NCBI taxonomy): Eukaryota > Metazoa > Chordata > Actinopteri > Salmoniformes > Salmonidae > Oncorhynchus > Oncorhynchus nerka. The sequence goes on from NW_027040339.1 coordinate 223,262, forward strand.
ATAATACACTTTTAAAATAACTCAAATAAGAATTGTGATGACAGAAATTGTTGTTTTACCTATGAGCAGTCTGAGTTGCAACAACTTTAACACAGCAGCTTGAGCATCTTCGGCAGTGTCCTCTTCTCCTCCTGCGGTCCCAGCAGTCGATAAAAGCACGTATTCTTCTTCCCAATTAAACCTTATTTCTCTCATAAAAAAAAAACTTTTCTTGCTTTATCAACCCGAGTCTCCCTCCGTGTCCAGGGCGTTTTTCTCTCTCCCCTCCCTTCTCACTCTCTCCCCTTAGAAAGTGCGTTTTACCTTTTTTCTAGTCTGCGTGGCTGTTACTCCGGGCGATGCAGAATGGTTGGACATGCGAACGGGTAGGGCTACTGGTCGTGGATAGAGGGCGGGAAGGGGGGATATAGGGAGGGAGGTGTCGAAGGGAGTGGCCGTAGTCTCCTTTTCTGGCTCTGCCCATCCAATGCAACCTGGAATCAGGGGTAGACATAATATAGTAAATAAAATCCGGGAGACTAATTATGCTGAACAAAAATATAAACGCAACATGCAACAATTTCAAATACCTTACTGAGTTACAGTTAATATAAGGAAATAAGTACATGTACATTAATTAATGAGGCCCTATTCCATGGATTTCAGAACTGGGCAGGGGTGTAGCCATGGGTGGGCCTGGGATAACATAGACCCACCCACTTGGGAGCCAGGCTCACCTACTGGGGAGCAAGGCCCAGCCAATCAGAATGAGTTTTTCCCCACAAAAGGGCTTTATTACAGACATAAATATTCCTCAGTTTCATCAGCTGTCCTGGTGGCTGGTCTCAGACGATCCTGCAGGTGAAGAAGCTGGATGTGGAGGTCCTGGGCTGGCGTGGTTACACTTGGTCTACGGTTTTGAGGCCAGTTGTACGTACTGCCAAATTCTCTAAAACTATGTTGGAGGTGGCTTATGGTAGAGAAATTAACAATAAATTATCTGGCAACAGCTCTGGTGGACAGTCCTGCAGTCAGCATGCCAACTGCACACTCCCTCAAAACGTTTGATATCTGTTGCATTGTGGTGTGTGACAAAACTGCAGATTTTAGAGTGGCCTTTTATTGTCCCAGCACAAGGTGCACCTGTGTAATGATCATGCTGTTTAATCAGCTTCTTGATATGCCACACCTGTCAGGTGGATGATTATCTTGGCAAAGAAGAAAGGCTCACTAACATCGATGGAAACAAATTTGTTGATCAAAATCTTAGAAAAATAAGCTTTTTGTTCATATGGAACATTTCTGGGATATTTTATTTCAGCTCATGAAACATGGGACCAACACTTTACATGTTTTATTTATATTTTTGTCCAGTATAGTATGTAATGTTACTTTGGTATGGTATGTATTTCATTTGTGGCTGTCCATCATCCATTTTGTATGACATGTTATGAAATACAATTTGTATGATATGTTACGAATTGCAATTCGTACAATATGTTACAAATTTTGAATACCTATGATATGCTACAAATTCAAATGCTTTGTTGCTAATGTTAGCTAGGTTAGGGTTAGGGGTTAAGGGTTAGGGGTTAAAGTTTAGGGTTAGGGTTAAAGTTAGGGTTAAGGTTAGGGTTAAAGTTAGGGTTACGGTTGGGGTTATGAGTTAGATTAAAGGGTTAAGTGTAGGGGAAGGGTTAGCTAACACGCTAAGAAGTAGAACAGTATCTAAAAACTAGTAGGTTGTTGGAAAGTTGCTAGTTAGCGAAAACGCTGAAGTTGTTTTGATGAGATTTGATTACGCAACATTTCAGTTGTTAGACATTCACGTTTTACGCCCATCCATAAGTAACCTTCTGTCTTATGTAACCATACAAAATGTAACTTATCATTCTAATTTGTGTCGCCGGATTTTGGTGTATTATGTTACGTCTAGTCTATGAGACCAGGTTTCCCAATGCAACAGTCATACACTGCTCCAATGACATGAAATAGAAAACTTTTCTACAACCAGAATATGTGGTTAAAGGGGCAGTCCTTCATGGTCCAGTTCTCCAACATAATACATTTGTAACAGAGTTCTAGAGAGCAGATAAACTCATGTGTTTCAAATATAACTTTTTATCATTCAAATATAACTTTTTATCATAACTCTTGTTTCTTTTTCTTTTGGAGAAATAATCTCTCTAGTCTCTGTAGTTTTTGTTTGAAAGCAATAGGAAAATTGCATTTAAAAAAAAACTTTATTTAACTAGGCAAGTCAGTAAAGTATACATTCTTATTTTCAATGATGGCCTAGAAACAGTGGTTTTAACTGCCTTGTTCAGGGTTAGAATGACAGATTTTTACCTTGTCAGCTCAGGGGACCTCATCTTGCAACTTTCCGGTTACTAGTCCAACACTCTAACCACTAGGCTACCTGCCTCCCCAATAAAGTCAAACAATATAGTCCTAACCTATTTATTAACAACACATACAGTTGAAACGTTCTCATTTTGTGTTGGGAGCTTTGGTTGAACGTCAGCATGGACAGTTGCATTGCTTTGAATGATTGTCCAACTTAGCGCTCTCAGATTCAAGAGATCCATTCAAAACTCCAAACAACCCTTTGTTATGATCAGGGCTGGGTAGGTGACTTTCTAAATGTAAACAGTTACTAGTTACCTGTCCAAAATTGTAATCAATAACACAACTTTTGGATTTCACAAACTGATTACATCCCGTTACCCTTAAGAGGCATTGTAATTTAACCAGGTAAGTCAGTTAAGAACAATTTTTTTTTATTTACAATGACATCGTACACCAGCCAAAACCCAGATAACTGTGCACCGCCCTATGGGACTCACAATCACTTCTGGTTGTCACACAGCCAGGATTCGAACCAGGGTCTGTAATGATGCCTCAAGCATTGATGAACTGTAGCCTTTGACCACTGCACCACTCAGGAAGAAGACAAACATCAATGTTACCAATTGAATGACATCTACTGCAGGACAAATCAATGTTAAATTTGACACCGCTGGCCATAATACGTTATTGATATACAATTTTGGATTAAATTTAGAACCTATTTTGGTAACTAGTAACTATTTTGGATTAAATTTAGAACCTATTTTGGTAACTAGTAACTATTTTGGATTACATTTAGAACCTATTTTGGTAACTAGTAACTATTTTGGATTAAATTTAGAACCTATTTTGGTAACTAGTAACTATTTTGGATTAAATTTAGAACCTATTTTGGTAACTAGTAACTATTTTGGATTACATTTAGAACCTATTTTGGTAACTAGTAACTATTTTGGATTACATTTAGAACCTATTTTGGTAACTAGTAACTATTTTGGATTACATTTAGAACCTATTTTGGTAACTAGTAACTATTTTGGATTACATTTAGAACCTATTTTGGTAACTAGTAACTATTTTGGATTAAATTTAGAACCTATCCAACCCTGATGATATAACAAAGGAGTTGTTTCAAGTTTTGTATTGATCTCTTGAATTTTTTAGAAAGTTGGATGTCAAGATGTCTTTGTTATTATGTGTCATAAGTGACCCAGATTGAGACCCATATATTGCGCCAGTCCTGGTCAAGAGCAGTGTCCTATAAAAGGAATAGTAGGGTACCACTTAGACCCATAGGGTTGCGGTTGGCCTAGCGGTTAGCGTGTTGGGGCCAGTAACCGGTAGGTCGCTGGTTTGAGTACCTCAGCTGACATACAGTAGGTGAAAAATCTGTCCTTGGGCAAGGCACTCAAACCTGAATCTGCATTCCAGCTGTGTCACCCAATACTGTTATTCATACCAGAGCAAATGCTACACGGTATAATTTCACTCTCGTTGTGGTAGCTGCACCGCCTGCTCATTTTCAGTGCTAGTCTCACGGCAGCAAGACAAAGCATTATACATATCATCTTTGTTAACAGCAATTAACTTAAATAGGGGAAAACTTCTCAAATGGCACCCTATTCCCTATATAGTGCACAACTTTTGACCAGAGTCCCAAATACATAGGCAATAGGGTGGCATTTGGGACATAGACATCCAGGGCGTTGTCTAACTTGGTTCCAGGTAGGCTACTCTTTCAGCAGTTATTGTCCTGACCTGAATACACAGGAGAAGTAGACACGGTGAGAAGGTTGTTCTATCAAAAAGGTTATATTTTGTTTTTCACGTGAGGCAGAATATGTCCAGTGAGTATAGAAAGTCCCCTTTCAAAATGTTCGTCTTATGTTACCTTACACCACCTGAAATGAAAACACATGAAATTGGACTTCTTCCAGCTTTATTTACACACAGTAACCCACAATATCCAAGTGAGAAGAGAAAAAAAAACAGAACATTTATGAAAAGTAAACCAGTAAGGACTCCCGGGTGGCGCAGTGGTTAAGGGTGCTGTACTTGCAGCGCCAGCTGTGCCACCAGAGACTCTGGGTTCGCGATGCACAATTGGCCTGGCGTCGTCCAGGTTAGGGAGGGCTTGGCCAGTAGGGATATCCTTGTCTTATCGCGCACCAGCGACTCCTGTGGCGGGCCGGGTGCAGTGCACGCTAACCAAGGTCGCCAGGTGCAGTGTTTCCTGTGACACATTGGTGCGGCTGGCTTCTGGGTTGGATGCGCGCTGTGTTAAGAAGCAGTGCGGCTTGGTTGGGTTGTGTATCGGAGGACGCATGACTTTCATCCTTTGTCTCTCCTGAGCCCGTAGGGGAGTTGTAGCGATGAGACAAGATAGTAGCTACTAACAGTTGGGGAGAAAAAGGGGTAAAAGTAAAACAGTAAAATACCCTATTTGGAAAAGTGAACACCCCCCTGCGTTAATACTTGGTGAAGCCCCCTTTTGCTTCAATTACAGCCATGAGTCTCTTCGAATACGTCTCTACTAACTCTGCACTCCTAGACTATGCAATATTTGCCCATTCTTGAGTTTGAGTTTATTTTATTTTTACAGGGACTGTGCACATTAATCAACGTTTCAGTAAAAGTGCCGGTTTTAGCCAGCCGGCTAATTTTCAGTCCCTGGGCAGGTTATTAAAAACAATTACAATATAGACAATAGCAACATAGGACAAGCAAGACATAGCATACAGACAGAGCAACATAGGACAAGCAAGACGTAGCATACAGACAGAGCAACATAGGACAAGCAATACATGGCATAGAGACAGAGAAACATAGGACAAGCAAGACATGGCATACAGACAGAGAAACATAGGACAAGCAAGACATGGCATACAGACAGAGAAACATAGGACAAGCAAGACAGGGCATACAGACAGAGCAACATAGAACAAGCAAGACATAGCATACAGACAGAGCAACATAGGACAAGCAAGACATGGCATACAGACAGAGAAACATAGGACAAGCAAGACATGGCATACAGACAGAGCAACATAGAACAAGCAAGACATAGCATACAGACAGAGCAACATAGAACAAGCAAGACATGGCATACAGACAGAGAAACATAGGACAAGCAAGACATGGCATACAGACAGAGAAACATAGGACAAGCAAGACATGGCATACAGACAGAGAAACATAGGACAAGCAAGACAGGGCATACAGACAGAGCAACATAGAACAAGCAAGACATAGCATACAGACAGAGCAACATAGGACAAGCAAGACATGGCATACAGACAGAGAAACATAGGACAAGCAAGACATGGCATACAGACAGAGAAACATAGGACAAGCAAGACAGGGCATACAGACAGAGCAACATAGAACAAGCAAGACATAGCATACAGACAGAGCAACATAGGACAAGCAAGACATGGCATACAGACAGAGGAACATAGGACAAGCAAGACATGGCATACAGACAGAGCAACATAGAACAAGCAAGACATAGCATACAGACAGAGCAACATAGAACAAGCAAGACATGGCATACAGACAGAGAAACATAGGACAAGCAAGACATGGCATACAGACAGAGAAATATAGGACAAGCATATCATAGATTTGAAGTACATTTGAGGTACTACCTCTGTAGTCAAACAATTTCGTATAAATCGGAAATTAGCGAGGTTGAATTTGGTTATTTGAATTACCCTTTTCACATGCTTTTTAAAAAAGAGGTTGGAATCAAGTATGATGCCAAGGTACTTAAAATCAGATACCACCTGGAGCTTCTCCCCTGACACAAAGACATCTGGCTCAGTAGCATCTGTTGCCCTCTTTGTGAAGAACATGCAAACAGTTTTTTTCACATTGAGATGCAAACATGAGTCACGGGGCCACTTTGTAACCTGGACCATTACAGTAGTGAGTCACTATGTAACCTGGACCATTACAGTAGTGAGTTCTTGTGCAGCTTGTTGTTTGCTCTTTCCATGCACATATATGACTGTATCATCTGCATACATTTGAACTTCAGACCCAGTACAGACAGAAGGCAGATCATTAATGTACAGGCTGAACAGGAGGGGCCCCAGTTTTGACCCTTGGGGCACGCCCACATCATAGCTAAGAGTGGGCGACAGCTCATTGCTCACTCTGACACACTGAGTTCTGCCTTCAAGGTATGATTTCATCCATCTCAAGGCATCGGGGGAAAAGTTGAACTTGGACAATTTTGTGATGAGAATCTCTTGGTTAACAGTATCAAAAGCCTTCCTTAGGTCCAGAAACACAGCCCCAACAACGCCCCCTTTGTCCATCTTGGACTTCGCATTTTCTAGAAGAAAGCAGTTGGCCGTTTCTGTGGAGTGTTTTGCTCTGAAGCCAAACTGCATGGAGTGTAATGTGAAGGGGCTGTTGTTGAGGTGGGCAATCAGTTGTTCTGCTACACACTTTTCAACAACCTTTGACACCACAGGTAGTATACTAATGGGCCTGTAGTTACTCACGTCAGCAGGGTCGCCTGATTTAAAGATGGCCGTTATTATGGCCAACTTCCATAACCTTGGAAACACTCCGAGACCAATAGATGTGTTGGTGACCTTAGTAATGGGGCCAATGAGTGACTCTTTGTAGTTTTTAAGAAAGGTAGAGTCCAGCCCAAACACATATTTGGCTTTAGAGTTCTTTAGTGAGCTAATCACCTTGTTCACCTTTGACTCAGAAACGTCCCTTATGATAAAGACAGGTTGAGCATCATTTACTAGCACTGAGCCCAAGAAACCAGTGGAGGGGTCAATAAAGTAGGAATTGAAGGCTATTGCCATTTCGACTGCATCCTGTGTTAGATTGTTATTCACTATGATGTCTAGTCTTTTTGCAGTGTTACTATGGTCTTTCCCTGTTAACTTTTTTAGATTCTCCCAGATCAGTTTAGAATTTCCCTTTGCTTCAACAATTATGTTAATAAAAAAGTTTGCCTCGGCCTGTCTGATTTCTTTCATCACCTTATTTCTCAACATGGTAAACCTACGTCTGTCATGCTCTAATTTGGATCTTAGGGCTATTTTTAGAGCATAATCTCGTTATTTCATCAATTTCCATCCATTTTTCTTTACTGTAGGCGTGGTGTTCTTTACTGTAGGTGTGGTGTTCTTTACTGTAGGTGTGGTGTTCTTTACTGTAGGTGTGGTGTTCTTTACTGTAGGCGTGGTGTTCTTTACTGTAGGCGTGGTGTTCTTTACTGTAGGCGTGGTGTTCTTTACTGTAGGCGTAGTGTTCTTTACTGTAGGCGTGGTGTTCTTTACTGTAGGCGTGGTGTTCTTTACTGTAGGCGTGGTGTTCTTTACTGTAGGCGTGGTGTTCTTTACTGTAGGTGTGGTGTTCTTTACTGTAGGCGTGGTGTTCTTTACTGTAGGCGTGGTGTTCTCTACTGTAGGCGTGGTGTTCTTTACTGTAGGTGTGGTGTTCTTTACTGTAGGTGTGGTGTTCTTTACTGTAGGCGTGGTGTTCTCTACTGTAGGTGTGGTGTTCTCTACTGTAGGCGTAGTGTTCTTTACTGTAGGCGTGGTGTTCTCTACTGTAGGCGTAGTGTTCTTTACTGTAGGCGTGGTGTTCTTTACTGTAGGCGTGGTGTTCTCTACTGTAGGTGTGGTGTTCTTTACTGTAGGTGTGGTGTTCTCTACTGTAGGCGTGGTGTTCTCTACTGTAGGCGTGGTGTTCTTTACTGTAGGCGTGGTGTTCTCTACTGTAGGCGTAGTGTTCTCTACTGTAGGCGTGGTGTTCTCTACTGTAGGCGTAGTGTTCTCTACTGTAGACGTAGTGTTCTTTACTGTAGGCGTGGTGTTCTTTACTGTAGGTGTGGTGTTCTCTACTGTAGGCGTGGTGTTCTTTACTGTAGGCGTGGTGTTCTCTACTGTAGGCGTGGTGTTCTTTACTGTAGGTGTGGTGTTCTTTACTGTAGGCGTGGTGTTCTTTACTGTAGGCGTGGTGTTCTTTACTGTAGGCGTGGTGTTCTTTACTGTAGGCGTGGTGTTCTTTACTGTAGGCGTGGTGTTCTCTACTGTAGGTGTGGTGTTCTCTACTGTAGGCGTGGTGTTCTTTACTGTAGGTGTGGTGTTCTTTACTGTAGGCGTGGTGTTCTTTACTGTAGGCGTGGTGTTCTTTACTGTAGGCGTGGTGTTCTCTACTGTAGGTGTGGTGTTCTCTACTGTAGGCGTGGTGTTCTCTACTGTAGGTGTGGTGTTCTTTACTGTAGACGTGGTGTTCTTTACTGTAGGCGTGGTGTTCTTTACTGTAGGCGTGGTGTTCTTTACTGTAGGCGTGGTGTTCTCTACTGTAGGTGTGGTGTTCTTTACTGTAGGTGTGGTGTTCTTTACTGTAGGTGTGGTGTTCTTTACTGTAGGCGTGGTGTTCTTTACTGTAGGCGTGGTGTTCTCTACTGTAGGTGTGGTGTTCTCTACTGTAGGTGTGGTGTTCTTTACTGTAGGCGTGGTGTTCTTTACTGTAGGTGTGGTGTTCTTTACTGTAGGTGTGGTGTTCTTTACTGTAGGCGTAGTGTTCTTTACTGTAGGCGTAGTGTTCTTTACTGTAGGCGTGGTGTTCTTTACTGTAGGCGTAGTGTTCTTTACTGTAGGCGTGGTGTTCTTTACTGTAGGCGTGGTGTTCTTTACTGTAGGCGTGGTGTTCTTTACTGTAGGCGTGGTGTTCTCTACTGTAGGTGTGGTGTTCTCTACTGTAGGTGTGGTGTTCTCTACTGTAGGTGTGGTGTTCTTTACTGTAGGCGTAGTGTTCTCTACTGTAGACGTAGTGTTCTTTACTGTAGGCGTGGTGTTCTTTACTGTAGGCGTGGTGTTCTTTACTGTAGGTGTGGTGTTCTTTACTGTAGGTGTGGTGTTCTTTACTGTAGGCGTAGTGTTCTTTACTGTAGGCGTAGTGTTCTTTACTGTAGGCGTGGTGTTCTTTACTGTAGGTGTGGTGTTCTTTACTGTAGGTGTGGTGTTCTTTACTGTAGTGTTTCTTTACTGTAGGCGTAGTGTTCTTTACTGTAGGCGTGGTGTTCTTTACTGTAGGCGTAGTGTTCTTTACTGTAGGCGTGGTGTTCTTTACTGTAGGCGTGGTGTTCTTTACTGTAGGAGTGGTGTTCTTTACTGTAGGCGTGGTGTTCTTTACTGTAGGCGTGGTGTTCTTTACTGTAGGCATGGTGTTCTTTACTGTAGGCGTGGTGTTCTTTACTGTAGGCGTGGTGTTCTTTACTGTAGGCGTAGTGTTCTTTACTGTAGGCGTGGTGTTCTTTACTGTAGGCGTGGTGTTCTTTACTGTAGGCGTAGTGTTCTCTACTGTAGACGTAGTGTTCTTTACTGTAGGAGTGGTGTTCTTTACTGTAGGTGTGGTGTTCTTTACTGTAGGTGTGGTGTTCTTTACTGTAGGCGTGGTGTTCTTTACTGTAGGCGTGGTGTTCTTTACTGTAGGCGTGGTGTTCTCTACTGTAGGCGTGGTGTTCTCTACTGTAGGTGTGGTGTTCTTTACTGTAGGCGTGGTGTTCTTTACTGTAGGTGTGGTGTTCTCTACTGTAGGCGTGGTGTTCTTTACTGTAGGCGTGGTGTTCTTTACTGTAGGTGTGGTGTTCTCTACTGTAGGCGTGGTGTTCTTTACTGTAGGTGTGGTGTTCTTTACTGTAGGTGTGGTGTTCTTTACTGTAGGTGTGGTGTTCTCTACTGTAGGTTTGGTGTTCTCTACTGTAGACGTGGTGTTCTCTACTGTAGGCGTGGTGTTCTTTACTGTAGGTGTGGTGTTCTCTACTGTAGGCGTGGTGTTCTTTACTGTAGGTGTGGTGTTCTCTACTGTAGACGTGGTGTTCTCTACTGTAGGCGTGGTGTTCTTTACTGTAGGCGTGGTGTTCTCTACTGTAGGTGTGGTGTTCTCTACTGTAGGTGTGGTGGTCTTTACTGTAGGTGTGGTGTTCTTTACTGTAGGTGTGGTGTTCTTTACTGTAGGTGTGGTGTTCTCTACTGTAGGTGTGGTGTTCTCTACTGTAGACGTGGTGTTCTTTACTGTAGACGTGGTGTTCTTTACTGTAGGTGTGGTGTTCTTTACTGTAGGTGTGGTGTTCTTTACTGTAGGTGTGGTGTTCTTTGGGTGGAAAGATATATTGGGTTTTCACCAGAAATACCATTTTGCATTCAGGCCAAAAAAGTTATATCATCTGACCACCGCACTTTTTGCCACTTGGCCTCAGAATCTACAATATGCTTTTTTTTGGCAAAGCTCCAATGAAACTTGATGTCGGGTTTTTTTTGAGGAGAGTTTTTTTTCTTGAGCAGTGTAGTCCGCTATGAACAGCTGTTTTATTCTGAACTAATCAAAGTCATTACAATTGTTTTATTTTTTTATTTAACCAGGTAAGCCAGTTGAGAACAAGTTCTCATTTACAACTGCGACCTGGCCAAGATAAAGCAAAGCACTGAGACAAAACCAACACAGAGTTACACATAAACAAATGTACAGTCAATAACACAATAGAAAAAATTTAAAAATCTATGTTCAGTGTGTGCAAATGTAGAAGAGTGGGGAGGTAGGCAATAAATAGGCCCTAGAGGTGAACATAATTACAATGTAGCATTAATACTGGAGTGATAGATGTGCAGATGATGATGTGCAAGTAGAGATACTGGGGTGCAAAAGAGCAAGAGGGTAAGTAATAATATGGGGATGAGGTAGTTGGGTGTGCTATTTACAGATTGGCTGTGTACAGGTACAGTGATCGATCGGTAAGTTGCTCTGACAGCTGACGCTTAAAGTTAAAGAGGGAGATATACTCCAGCTTCAGTGATTTTTGCAATTAGTTCCAGTCATTGGCAGCAGAGAACTGGAAAGAAAGTGTTTGCTTTGGGGATGACCAGTGAAATATACCTGCTGGAGCGCGTGCTACGAGTGGGTGTTGCTATGGTGACTATTGAACTGTGATAAGGCGGGGCTTTACCGAGCAAAGACTTATAGATGACCTGGAGCCAGTGGGTTTGGCGACGAATATGTAGTGAGGGCAAAAAAATAGCAGATCCGTACCACATTGGGTGAGGCGGGTTGGAGGAAAGTATATTCAGTCCATAGATGGAAATTGAGATTAAAAATATAAAAATATATATATACGAAATATATACGAGAAAAACAATATATAAACGGGATGGGACAAGACAAACAAAACAGACTGCTACGCCATCTTGGAAATCATGGCCAATTGATGACAGATGGAAGTCAAGTGGCTCGATTTGTGATCTGGAAGGTGGCTGGTTATACCTCAGCATGTTTGGGATTGCAATTCTAAGGGGGGTCACTTATCCAAATAGTGTATTTTACTGTTTAACTTTTAATTCATTTTCATTTTTTTTTTGTGTGTGTTTTTTTTCACTTGGGTGTTTTGGGTTACTGTGTAAATAAATCACTTTTATGTGTTTTCATTTCAGGCCGAAAGGCAAAAAAAGCTGAACATTTTGAAAGGGGGTGGTGACCTTCTATTGTCACTGTAAGCAAATAGCACAGTTAGAACAATATGACAATCCAACAGAATTAACATCTGAGAGTTTATGCTATTCATTATGCTATTCAGATATTGGCCTTTTTTGTGCCTTGAACCCGCAAGTCTGTATTAAACTGGATGTCTTTCCTTAAAAGTCAATCAGCAGTGTGACATCTCTCTCTCTCTCTCTCTCTCTCTCTCTGTGTGTCTCTGTATCTGTCTCACTGATGAATGAGACAATTGATCAATTGATTGATGAACTGCTCCCAGAAAAGTTCTGCTAAAGTCCATAGATTCTACCAAAGAAAGACATCTGTGTGTCTGTGTGTGTGTGTGTGTGTGTGTGTGTGTGTGTGTGTGTGTGTGTGTGTGTGTGTGTGTGTGTGTGTTGTGCATACATGTAGGTAGGTGTCTTTGTGTGTGTGTGTGGGTGTGGGTGTGTGTGTGTGTGTGTGTTTGTGTGTGTGTGTGTGTGTGTGTGTGTGTGTGTGTGTGTGTGTGTGTGTGTGTGTTTGTGCATACATGCAGGTAGGTGTCTTTGTGTGTGTGTGTGTGTGTGTGTGTGTGTGTGTGTGTGTGTGTGTGTGTGTGTGTGTGTGTGTGTGTGTTTGTGCATACATGCAGGTAGGTGTCTTTGTGTGTGTGTGTGTGGGTGTGGGGTGTGGGTGTGTTTGTGTGTGCAGAGCATGGGTCCTTGCACGTAGGTGTGTGTATGCGGGCGTGCCCGTGTAGGTGCGTGTGCTTGTCGATGCTGTCGTTTCCCAGGCCATGTCACACCCAAACAATCAAATGAAGAGAGAGAGAGAGGTTGGAGAGAGTGAATGAGACACCATTGTAAACACAACCCATGTTTATTTATTTTCCCTTTTGTAAATTAACTATTTACACATCATTACAACAATGTATATAGACATAATAAGACATTTGAAATGTCTTTATTCTTTTGGAACTTTTGTGAGTGTAATGTTTATTGTTATTTTTTTTATTGTTTATTTCACTTTTGTTTATTATCTTTTTCACTTGCTTTGGAAATGTAAACATATGGTTCCCATGACAACAAAGCCCTTAAATTGAAATTGATTCATGCAATCTCCTCTGAGATGTTTGAGATGTGTCTGTTACTTGATGTTTGAAAGTAGGCACTTTTCTGTATGGGTTGTGTATGGGTTCTGTATGGGTTGTGTATGGGTTGTGTATGGGTTGTGTATGTCATGCTCACACAGTATGTTAAGCAAATTTAGAAACATGCTTTGTATTAAATTACTATAAACTTTCTCCTTTCAACTAACATTGTGTTAAACTTTGTTGAACATTTAGTTAAATCACACAATCATATCATCATAATCAAGTCACCAAAGAAAACTCCAGTAGCAGATACAATATGTGGTTTGTACTTTAGAAAACTACCAAATTTATGCTGCAACTGCACCTGTGTACCTGAGTACCTGGTTGCTTCACTTCCACTTGGGCGTGGTCCATTTTGAAGAGCAGTTGCATGTGTTGCTTTTCTCACAGTCTGCTGTGTCTGACTAACACTTTGTCATGCTCAGTGACTCACAATGCCACAAATTGTATTTCATAACGATAAAAAAAATACAGCTAAACACTCTACGTTTCTAAATGCCTTCCTATAATGCGTCTACTTTTCATTTTCTCCAACAACTCATTGTTATTTTTTTTATTTGCAACACCAACAAACCAAAAAAAACGTAAGGAATGTGTCAGTGGTTGAATGGTAGGATATGTAGGAAGCACGGGTGTGTTTCCTGGTGAGTGTACTGTAGTGTAGGTGTGTCTGCCTATGAGAACCAGAGCAAATAGCTGGGGCTACAGTCACCGTGAGTCAGAGAGATTGTCCCAAATGGCACCCTATTCCTTATTTAGTGCACTGCTTTGATCCTATTGGGCTCTGTTCAAAAGTAGTGCACCGTATAGTGAATAAGGTGTAATTTGGGAAGCATGCAGAGCCCCGCATGACTACAATACATACACAGCCACCGTAGCATAGATGGCAGAGAAGAGGGATTTTGGAATTAGAAGAGAGGGATGAATGTGTGGGACATGTTTAACTATTCTGGACAGGAAGTCCCAGAAAAACAGAAGTCCCCACAAGAATAGTAAACGAACAGAAATTTGACTAACTGGGGACATTTTGTTAGTCCCCACAAGGTTAAATGCTATTTCTAGAGGGTTTAGGATTACAATTAGGGATTAGGAGCTAGGTTTAGGGTCAAGGTAGGTTAGGTTTTTGGGTTAAGGTCAAGGTAAGGGTAAGAGTACGGGTTAGAATTAGGGATTAGGAGCTAGGTTTAGGGTCAAGGTTAGGTTAGGTTTTTGGGTTAAGGTTAAGGTAAGGGTAAGAGTACGGTTAGTGTTAGGTTTAGGGGTTAGGGTAAAATACATTTTGAATGGGACTTAATTGTGTGTCCCCACAAGGTTAGCTGTACAAGACTGTATATGTATGTGCGTGTGTGCGTGCGTGCGTGTCCATTGGACAGATCTACAAACACATTTACAAACATCCCTGGAGCAGCCAAATACGATAAAACAGATAAACATCTTGAACGTCTTCATCCAGATGTTTTCCATCCGTTTAAACAAGAAGGTCCACATGCCAATAGTAAAACACCAAAACCCAAATGATGATAATCAACCGGAATTCCAATCCTCCGATTGGACAATACAAGCAGTGTGTTTAGTAGAGAATAGCCAGCCTCTTGTCTGTTTCATTTTTTTCATGAGATCAGTTGATAGATCATGGGGTAGTATTTGTGATATGTCAGGCCTGCTCCTCATTGTTACCGTAGGATGTTGTGTTGTTGTCTGTAACCGTAGGATGTTGTGTTGTTGTCTTCAGTGTAACCTTAGGATGTTGTGTTGTTGTCTGTAACCTTAGGATGTTGTGTTGTTGTCTGTAACCGTAGGATGTTGTGTTGTTGTCTTCAGTGTAACCTTAGGATGTTGTGTTGTTGTCTGTAACCGTAGGATGTTGTGTTGTTGTCTGTAACCTTAGGATGTTGTGTTGTTGTCTTCAGTGTAACCTTAGGATGTTGTGTTGTTGTCTGTAACCTTAGGATGTTGTGTTGTTGTCTGTAACCTTAGGATGTTGTGTTGTTGTCTGTAACCTTAGTATGTTGTGTTGTTGTCTGTAACCTTAGGATGTTGTGTTGTTGTCAGGGTAACCTTAGGATGTTGTGTTGTTGTCTGTAACCTTAGTATGTTGTGTTGTTGTCTGTAACCGTAGGATGTTGTGTTGTTGTCCTCAGTGGAACCTTAGGATGTTGTGTTGTTGTCCTCAGTGTAACCTTAGTATGTTGTGTTGTTGTCTGTAACCGTAGGATGTTGTGTTGTTGTCCTCAGTGTAACCTTAGGATGTTGTGTTGTTGTCCGTAACCTTAGGATGGTGTGTTGTTGTCAGTGTAACCTTAGGATGTTGTGTTGTTGTCAGGGTAACAGTAGGATGTTGTGTTGTTGTCTGTAACCTTAGGATGTTGTGTTGTTGTCAGGGTAACATTAGGATGTTGTGTTGTTGTCTGTAACCTCAGGATGTTGTGTTGTTGTCTGTAACCTTAGGATGTTGTGTTGTTGTCAGGGTAACCTTAGGATGTTGTGTTGTTGTCCTCAGGGTAACCTTAGTATGTTGTGTTGTTGTCTGTAACCTTAGGATGTTGTGTTGTTGTCAGGGTAACCTTAGGATGTTGTGTTGTTGTCTGTTACCTTAGGATGTTGTGTTGTTGTCCTCAGTGTAACCTTAGGATGTTGTGTTGTTGTCTTCAGTGTAACCTTAGGATGTTGTGTTGTTGTTGTCTGTAACCATAGGATGTTGTGTTGTTGTCCTCAGTGTAACCTTAGGATGTTGTGTTGTTGTCCTCAGTGTAACCGTAGGATGTTGTGTTGTTGTCAGTGTAACCTTAGGATGTTGTGTTGTTGTCAGGGTAACAGTAGGATGTTGTGTTGTTGTCTGTAACCTTAGGATGTTGTGTTGTTGTCAGGGTAACCTTAGGATGTTGTGTCTTTGTCTGTAACCGTAGGATGTTGTGTTGTTGTCCTCAGTGTAACCTTAGGATGTTGTGTTGTTGTCCTCAGTGTAACCTTAGGATGTTGTGTTGTTGTCTGTAACCTTAGTATGTTGTGTTGTTGTCTGTAACCTTAGGATGTTGTGTTGTTGTCTGTAACCTTAGTATGTTGTGTTGTTGTCAGGGTAACCTTAGTATGTTGTGTTGTTGTCTTCAGGGTAACCTTAATGTGTTGTTACTACCCCCCGATATGGAATGAACTCCAAGATAGACTTCAAGTAGGAACATGTCGTCCCCTGCCCTACAGTCCTTTTAAGACATTAATAGACCATTGTATGTATATTTCTGTATATTGTATATAGAGCTTTCTTTGTATCCAGGACTCCCTTGTGAAAGAGACTTGGATCTCTATGTTGATGTCAAAATGAAGGTTAAACAAATAAAAGAAAAGTGTTGACTCACTTGTACGTATCGGAGCTACTATAGTCTTCTTTGAAACTTTTGAGACATCTTGCTTTCATTGAAACTGAGTTCTAAATGTCTGCCTCTTCTGTGTTAGCTTGGAAATGTCATTCTGATCATTTTCTGGACCTCTTCTGTGTTAGCTTGGAAATGTCATTCTGATCGTTTTCTGGACCTCTTCTGTGTTAGCTTGGAAATGTCATTCTGATCGTTTTCTGGACTTCTTCTGTGGTAGCTTGGAAATGTCATTCTGATCGTCTTCTGGACTTCTTCTGTGGTAGCTTGGAAATGTCATTCTGATCGTTTTCTGGACCTCTTCTGTGTTAGCTTGGAAATGTCATTCTGATTGTTTTCTGGAGTACAATCAGAGGTAACTGCCAAAATAATGGAAATACTTGAGTAAATGAGAGATACAAAGTATGTTGAAAGCAGGTAGGTCATTCTCATGAAACTGACATTTGACCCTAAAATTCAGAAGTGCAATTTTTTAAACAAAATGTCCTCTAGGATCACTGAGATCAGGATCTGAACTTATCTATTTCATAATTACCTATTTAAAATTTTAAAAATCAGATATTAACAAATCAATTTCAATTTTTTTTGTTTTACATTGCTCCCCCAATGAGAAGGCCTGAGTTTAGCCCTCAGCAGAGTCAGAAGGCCTGAGTTTAGCCCTCAGCAGAGTCAGAAGGCCTGAGTTTAGCCCTCAGCAGAGTCAGAAGGCCTGAGTTTAGCCCTCAGCAGAGTCAGAAGGCCTGAGTTTAGCCCTCAGCAGAGTCAGAAGGCCTGAGTTTAGCCCTCAGCAGAGTCACTGGATGTTCCGGTTTTCAGGGATAAAGCTATTTGCAACCTAGCTTTCATTTCCTTTAAACCTAGCTTCTCTTACGCCTGCTACGTTACGTTAGCCTGAGTTAAACATAACACTGATATTTATTTTTATTCTTTAAAATGTATATCATTACTTGTGGCATAACTTGTCTTTTTTTCCCACTTGTTATTATGTTATTAATCTTTACTTACACATATTTGGATAAAGAACAAAGGTCACACTATCAGATTACGCCAAAATTGCTCAAGTATACATTGTCTTTGTCCTGACATTTCCTAAATATATAATAATATTGGTGCATTACGGTAATGATGAGCAGGTTTCAGAGATGAGATTGAATTTTTCCAGCAATGAGTGTTGTATAACTTGCCATTTAAAACCTGTACTGATCTCTATCAGAGATTTAGTAACCCAATACATCATCCGACTGTATCACTTATTAATCCCCAATTACTTGCATAGTACTAAAATCACTGATCTTAAATGCCATTTACTAAAATACCCCTTTATTTCAGTTTAAGTACAGTGTAATTAAATGAATGTATTTTTCAAAAGTCGAAAGAACTTAAAACTTAACCAAGTGACTTAAACAAATAAAGAATTATCCAAGGTCTTGACAGCTAATATGGTGTATTAGGATGTGGATATTTGGGGTTGTAAAGGTATTTTAGATGTACAGGGCATTCGGGAAAGTAATCAGACCCCTTTGCCTTTCTTCAAAATGTTGTTACGTTACAGCCTTTTTATAAAACGGACTAAGTTGTTTTTTCCCCCCCACATCAAATCTACACTCAAAATCTACACCCATAATGACAAAGCAAAAACTTGTATTTTTTATATTTTGTATTTTTTGCTTTGTCATTATGGGATTTTGAGTGTAGATTTGATGTGGGGAAGAAAAAAAAACAATACAAATTGTTACAAATTTATTCCAAATAATACACTGAAATATCGCATTTACATAAGTATTCAGACCCTTTACTCAGTACTTTGTTGAAGCACATTTGGCAGCGATTACAGCCTCCAGTCTTCTTGGGTATGACACTACAAGGTTGGCACACCTGTATTTGGGGATTTCCTCCCATTCTTCTCTGCAGATCCTCTCAAGCTCTGTCAGACAAGCATTTCGCTACACTCGCATTAACATCTGCTAACCATGTGTATGTGACAAATAAAATTTGATTTGATTTGAGGTTGGATGGGGAGCGTCGCTGCACAGCTATTTTCAGGTCTCGCCAGAGATGTTCGATCGGGTTCAAGTCCGGGCTCTGGCTGGGCCACTCAAAACATTTAAAGACTTGTCCCGAAGCCACTCCTGTGTTGTTTTGGCTGTGTGCTTAGGGTTGTTGTCCTGTTGGAAGGTGAACCTTCGCCCCAGTCTGAGGTCATGAGGCCTCCGGAACAGGTTTTCATCAAGGATCTCTCTGTACTTTGCTACTTTCATCTTTCCTGACTAGTTTCCCAGTCCTTGCCGCTGAAAAGCGTCCCCACAGCATGATGCTGCCACCACTATGCTTCACCGTAGGGATGGTGCCAGGTTTCCTCCAGACATGACGCTTGGCATTCAGGCCAAATCTTTGTTTCATCAGACCAGAGAATCTTGTTTCTCATGGTCTGAGTCCTTTAGGGGCCCTTTGGCAAACTCCAAGTGGGCTGTCATGTGCATTTTGCTGAGGAGTGGCTTCTGTCTGGCCACTCTACCATAAAGGTCTGATTGGTGGAATGCTGCAGAGATGGTTGTCCTTCTGGAAGGTTCTCCCATCTCCACAGAGGAACTCTGGACCTCTGTCAGAGTGACCATCGGGTTCTTGGTCACCTCCCTGACCAAGGCCCTTCTCCCTCGATTGCTCAGTTTGGTATATTAACAGTATAGGTACATTTAAAAACAGATACACATGTCAAAATTGGGGATATCCTCATTTGGGTGGTGGGGTTGCTCTTTGCTAAAACACAAACTGCTGATTGTGGCTTAAAGTAAGCTAAATGGTTTTAAACTCCATACATCTTGACAAACACTACAACAACAACTAAAAACAATCTATACATTGGGTTTATAGAGTGGTCCCAGTAAATAAAAAGTTATCAGCACAACACACCCATTGACTATACATTTGAATTAGCTTATTATCATCACCTAAATGAAGGTCCTCGTTACCGAAACTGACCTAAAAAATGACGTGGTAATGAGAACTGTGTGTTTCGGTAATGATAGGCCCTTAAACTCAATCTGCAAATAATAGAATACAGCCATTATGAGTCAGCAAACAATGGACCATATCACTAAAGCCCATTCATGCGTCCATATTGGTAAGGTAATCGTTCTTTTACCTTTACCTGATTTGAGCTTTTTGGTGTTGCCGCTTCAGTTATGAGAAGGCCAAGTGGGGTTAAGGGGTTGTTGGAGAATAAGAACCTCATTCTGAACAAGACAACACATGAACTTGTGCTCATCTAAGGACTTACAACTCTAGATGATGCATCATAGGTAAATAAAACTTCATTTAAAAAATTTAAAAAAATAAAGCTATTAACATCCCATCATGCTTAGGGTCATGTATGAAAATGCTGGAAAGGATTTTTTTGGGGCTACCATGGCTATGCCACACATAGGATGGCAATACCCCCATCCACATGGCACGAGTGGTTTTGAATGGTTTGATGAGCATGAAAACTATGTAAACCATATGCCGTGGCCGTCTCAGTCACCAGATCTCAAACCCAATTGAACACGTATGGAAGATTCTACAGCGGCGCCAGAGACAGTGTTTTCCACCACTATCGAATTATGGAATTTCTGGTGGAAGAAGGGTGTCTCGCCCCTCCAATGGAGTTCCTACAGCTACTGTAGGTCAGGAAGGCAGAGTTATCATACACCAAAATCCCTCCACTGAACATGTAGGGTTTAAACTAAAAAAAAACAGACGAACCAGCAATGACAGCTACAAATATCTAACCATCTTGCAACACGCATTTCCTAGATCACGGAAATCAGGCTATTGTTATGTTGTTGTCATAGTTACTTTGTCATTTGATGATGGGATGTTTTCGGGATTTCCCCCACCACACTCACATGATTCAGATAGTCAGGAAAGCCTTCCCCAGAGCCTCCCCACCCCTATCCCTTCTTCTGATAGGCTACAGAGAAGATAATGAAGAAGGGGGGAAAAAAAGCAGGGAATGAGAGACAGATTGAATTGTGGTTTCCACTGCGAAGTTGTGAGTCACGGACACGAGGGAGGGGCAGAGAGGAGGCTGAAAAAAAATACTATTCTGGGATGGTTGGCTGCTATAGCAACATAATAAGCAAGGGGGCAGGGATGTTTCCATAGCAATGCCCTGTGTGTGTATATATAAATATCGGATGCCAAAAAAGAGGTTGTAAGTGCTGTGACAAACTATGCAGAAATGAAGTGCAGTCAAAAAAAATAAACTTTTCTTTATACTATTATTGCGTGGTGAATAGATAGTTTGTCTATAGGACTGAGAATATGTCCCGGTACTTTGAGCTTTTCCGGGATTACCCTCTCATAGCTAACAGCTCTGGCATGTTACGTCTTGTTATAGCTGACCACAGCACTGAACAATCAACCACCCTCCACTTAGGGAACACAGTTGCCTCAGCACTTTGCTCAAGGTGCGTAACACTCCACCTAGAATTCCAGGCGGAAAAGTTGCTACACCCCTTTATTTAGCTACTTTAAGGCTAAAGGCAATGATAGTGTGAGTTTTATCTGACGTGTCACATCAGTAGTTCATTCTAGTCACAGATAAACCGTTTCTCAATGTGGATGCCCCCCTCCCGTCTCCCCGAGCCGTTGTTCTTCATGTCAGAGTTTTTTTTTTTAACTATTTTTTAAAAATTGTATTTATTTATTATTTATTATTATTTACTTTATTTAACCAGGTTAAACAAGTTCTCAACCTCGACCTGGCCAAGATAAAGCAACTATTGACCCAGTGTGTGATTAAAATAAAACCAACACTTTGCAACAGTTTGGTGTAGCCCTCGTCAACGCTCCTTTAGGTCTTTACTCAGACAGATCCCGTGCGCTCCACGTTCCTCTATTGGTTGGCCGTGTTCCAGAAACACAACACTGCAGTGTGGCAACGAATGGCAACGAGTCCTGTTAAAAGTAGGTGTTGTTGTAATTATATCTGTTGAGGGAGTGAACTAAACCAGTCTAAGCCCGTCTTTATCTATGTGACTCAAACGTATCCCCAAGGACTCATTTTGGACACCACCTGTGGTAGCTAGACCTTAAACAAACCAAGTCCCAAATACACCAATACACCCAAGTGTCTTGAGTGTATTTAGGTCCAATAGTGTGCTCACTTATCACTACCCTCTGCCATCCCGCAGGCCTCGCCCGAGAAACCTATATTGAGAAGTATTTAAATGATTCTATATCTCTGCAGAATGTAAGCTATGGTATTTATCTATATCAAAAACAGACACTGAGACGCACGTGCTATTTACACACGTCACACGTCACTTTTGCTCTTTGTTTGATCAATATCAAATCCGAGATATCTTGTAGATTTTTGGCAAAACAATGATCAATATAGTTCTCGGCTGAGCCTGTGACTTTAGTGAGTATTGCAGTTGTGCTTTGGTAGACGACATCAATTTCAACGCCCCACCTCCCAACTTTGGAAATATGAGCCCGAGGAACTAAGGGGTCTCATATCCAAAAATGCAGGGGCTGCCTGTCTGTTTTCCTTCTCCGTCCCCCTCTTCTCTCTCTCTCTCTCTCTCTCTCTCCCTCTCTCTCTTCTCTCCTTCTATCCCTCTCTCTCTCTGGTATGTAGCAATGACAGTGCTCTCTCTTCTCTCTCTCTCTCTCTCTCTCTCTCTCTCTCTCTCTCTCTCTCTCCCTCTCTCTCTCTTCTCTCCTTCTATCCCTCTCTCTCTCTGGTATGTAGCAATGACAGTGCTCTCTCTTCTCTCTCTCTCTCTCTCTCTCTCCCTCTCTCTCTCTCTTCTCTCCTTCTATCCCTCTCTCTCTCTGGTATGTAGCAATGAGTGCTCTCTCTTCTCTCTCTCTCCCTCTCTCTCTCTCTTCTCTCCCTCTCCCTCTCTCTCTCTGGTATGTAGCAATGACATAGTGTTCTCTCTTCTCTCTCTCTCTTCTCTCCCTCTCTCTATCTCTCTGGTATGTAGCAATGACATAGTATTCTCTCTCTCTCTCTCTCTCTCTCTTCTCTCCCTCTCTCTCTCTCTCTCTCTCTCTCTCTCTGGTATGTCGCAATGACATAGTGTTCTCTCTTCTCTCTCTCTCTCTCTCTCTCTCTTCTCTCCCTCTCTCTCTCTCTCTCTGGTATGTCGCAATGACATAGTGTTCTCTCTTCTCTCTCTCTCTCTCTCTCTCTCTCTCTCTCTCCCCCCACCCCCTCTCTCTCTCCCCCCTCTCTCTCTCACACACACACACACACACACACACACACACAGTCCTACAGAGCAGCTGGAATGATATACAGTAGTGGCCAAAAATATTGTCACCCTTTTTTCCTTGTAACTCACAATTTTGCCTAAAAATAAGTTGAAGTTGACCAAAGTATTATATTAAAGAATGTTTGTTTTTGATTCAGAACTTAATATATCAATTTAAATCAGAAAATAAACAGGAATGGCATTGACAAAATTATCGACACCCTAGACTTAATATTTGGTAGCACAGCCTTTGGTCAAAATAACTGCAATCAAGAGCTTCCTATAACCATCGATGAGCTTCCTATAAACATCAATAAGCTTCCTATAACCATCGAAGAGCTTCCTATAACCATCGAAGAGCTTCCTATAGCCATCAATGAGCTTCCTATAACCATAATGAGCTTCCTATAACCATCGAAGAGCTTCCTATAGCCATCAATGAGCTTCCTATAACCATAATGAGCTTCCTATTACCAGCAATGAACTTCCTATAAACATCAATGAGCTTCCTATAACCATCGAAGAGCTTCCTATAACCATCGATGAGCTTCCTATAACCATAATGAGCTTCCTATTACCAGCAATGAGCTTCCTATAGCCATCAATGAGCTTCCTATAACCATAATGAGCTTCCTATTACCAGCAATGAGCTTCCTATAACCATAATGAGCTTCCTATTACCAGCAATGAGCTTCCTATAAACATCAATGAGCTTCCTACAACCATCGATGAGCTTCCTATAAACATCAATGAGCTTCCTATAAACATCAATGAGCTTCCTATAACCATGGAAGAGCTTCCTATAACCATCGAAGAGCTTCCTATAAACATCGATGAGCTTCCTATTACCAGCAATGAGCTTCCTATAACCATAATGAGCTTCCTATAACCATCGATGAGCTTCCTATAAACATCAATGAGCTTCCTACAACCATCGATGAGCTTACTATAAACATCAATGAGCTTCCTATAAACATCAATGAGCTTCCTATTACCAGCAATGAGCTTCCTATAGCCATCAATGAGCTTCCTATAAACATCAATGAGCTTCCTGCACCTCTGTACTGGCAGTTTGGTCCGCTCCTCTTGTGCAAACTGCAAACTGCTCTAGTTCTCCCCGTTTTGAAGGATGCCTTCTCTTCGTCTTCTCTTCTTCTTCTCTTCTTCTTCTCCCTAACTTCTGATTTCAGATCCCTCCGTAAAATGTTCAATTAGATCAACTTAGATCTGAACTCATTGCTGGCCACTTCAGAACCAGAACCGTCCAGAACCAGAACCAGAACCGTCCAGAGCCAGAACCGTCCAGAACCGTCCAGAACCAGAACCAGAACATCCAGAACCATCCAGAACCGTCCAGAACCAGAACCAGAACCGTCCAGAACCGTCCAGAACCAGAACCGTCCAGAACCGTCCAGAACCAGAACCGTCCAGAACCAGAACCGTCCAGAACCAGAACCGTCCAGAGTTTTTGTCCTCGTGCTGTTCCTCGTGCTGTTTTGTAGTGTGTTTTTGGGGGTCATTGTCCTGTTGGAATACTCGTTACCTTTGACGGAGACCCAGCTGTCTGACACTGGATCAGACATTGCGCTCCAGAAAATATGCCTTTGGTATTCTCCTGATTTCATAATGCCATGTACAAGTTCGAGGCACCAAGTGCCAGACGTAGCAACCCCACAACAGCACTGAATCTCCACCATGTTGGACTCTACTCTAAGATGTTATTTTCTTTGAAGGTTTCATTTTGTTTTCTGTAAATATAGATATGGTGTGCTTTACCAAAAAGCTCTAATTTGGTCTCATCTGTCAACGGGACGTTCTCCCAGAAAGGATTTCGGCATGTTCAGGTGTGTTTTGGTAAATTGCAGTCTGGCTTTCTTTTTCTCTCTCTCTCTCTCAGCAGTGGGGTCCTCCTGGGTCTCCTACCACATAACCCCCTTTCATTGAGTTGGCGATGGATGGTGCGAGTTGACACTGTCATACCTTGTGTGTGAAGGACAACTTGAAACTGTCATACCTTGTGTGTGAAGGTCAACTTGAAACTGTCTTACCTTGTGTGCGAAGGTCAACTTGAAACTGTCATACCTTGTGTGCGAAGGTCAACTTGAAACTGTCATACATTGTGTGTGAAGGTCAACTTGAAACTGTCCTACCTTGTGTGTGAAGGTCAACTTGAAACTGTCATACCTTGTGTGTGAAGGTCAACTTGAAACTGTGTGGCAGTTCATCGAGGTGCTTTCTCCACCATTATAATAATCGATCGCTACAACCTTCCCACGTTCAGGGAGGCTGGCTACAGTGGAATGGGCCTTAAACTTGTTGATAAGATTACGTACGGTGGAGACAGGAAACACCAAGGTCTCTGGAGGTGGACTTGTAGCCTTGAGACTGTCCAGGCTCAGCTACAATGTTGTGTCTGACCTCCTCAGATAATTCTCTGGTTTTCTTTATTTTCTCCGTGCTCGTTGCGGTACAAACAGTGACACAAAACAGGAGAATGAGTCCTTTTCTCTATTCATACTGGTTGAATGAGGGATTGTTATATTGCAGGCACCTGCAACTCACCACAGGTGAGTTCAATTCCAAAGTAAACGAGAATCACCTGCTAAAAATCCAAACTACTTCTAGAAGGCGCCAATAACATTGTCGTGCCATTTTAGGACGTATTTATGAAATAATCTATCATTTAGTAAATTAATCTGATTTTTTTTTGTTTTGTTGCAAAACAAAGACATACATATGTGGATACCAAAGGATTTTTTTAAATTTCAACAGTTTTCTGGAAGAAATTGTACATTATTTGAAAAAAATGCAAGGGTGACGCCGAAATGAAATTAAACATTGTCTACGTACTCAATATATCAGACTATGTTGCCGTGGCTCCCTGCCTGGTGAGTGTTGAGATGTTCATATCAGACAGTGTAATGCATCCCAAATGGCACCCTATTCCCTATATAGTGCACTACTTTTAACCAGAGAACAATGAACATGCTCTATTGCCCTGGTCAAAAGTAGTGCACTACATAAGGAATAGGGTGCCATTTGGGACAAGGGAACTGTTCTTCTTCCACAGCCCCATTCAGCTATTTCACCCTTGCCACAGTCATAACCCTTGCCCCCTGACCCTCACCATTCCATTCCAATGCAGAATGACTCTGCTGTTGTGTTTCAGTGCCACTGCAAAACACAGCCTCATGACCCCTTTAAGTGTGTGTACCAACTGACTGGAGGCTGGCAGGGAGCAGAGGGAGACAGCGCAGAGGGGAGGGAGACAGCGCAGAGGGAGACAGCGCAGAGGGGAGGGAGACAGGGCAGAGGGGGGAAACAGGGCAGAGGGGAGGGAGACAGGGCAGAGGGGAGGGAGACAGCGCAGAGGGGAGGGAGACAGGGCAGAGGGGAGGGAGACAGGGCAGAGGGGAGGGAGACAGGGCAGAGGGGAGGAGACAGGGCAGAGGGGAGGGAGACAGCGCAGAGGGAGGGAGACAGGGCAGAGGGGGAAACAGGGCAGAGGGAGGGAGACAGGGCAGAGGGAGGGAGACAGGGCAGAGGGGAGGGAGACAGGGCAGAGGGAGGGAGACAGGGCAGAGCAGAGGGAGACAAGGCAGAGGGGAGGGAGACAGGGCAGAGGGGAGGGAGACAGCGCAGAGGGGAGGGAGACAGGGCAGAGGGGAGGGAGACAGCGCAGAGGGGAGGGAGACAGCGCAGAGGGAGACAGCGCAGAGGGGAGGGAGACAGGGCAGAGGGGAGGGAGACAGGGCAGAGGGAGGGAGACAGGGCAGAGGGGGGAAACAGGGCAGAGGGGAGGGAGACAGGGCAGAGGGGAGGAGACAGGGCAGAGGGGAGGGAGACAGGGCAGAGGGGAGGGAGACAGGGCAGAGGGGAGGGAGACAGGGCAGAGGGGAGGGAGACAGGGCAGAGGGGAGGAGACAGGGCAGAGGGGAGGGAGACAGGGCAGAGGGGAGGAGACAGGGCAGAGGGGGGAAACAGGGCAGAGGGGAGGGAGACAGGGCAGAGGGGAGGGAGACAGCGCAGAGGGGAGGGAGACAGGGCAGAGGGGAGGGAGACAGCGCAGAGGGGAGGGAGACAGGGCAGAGGGAGGGAGACAGGGCAGAGGGGAGGGAGACAGGGCAGAGGGGAGGGAGACAGGGCAGAGGGGAGG